>NW_001884583.1:0-2477 GCF_000146915.1 Parastagonospora nodorum SN15 | reverse complement strand
TATGTTGTTAGAGCGTTTATTAACAGTGGGGTAAGTTTTTTTAGATATTTTATTAAAAAATCTAAAACTTTAAAGCCTTATATCTCTATAACTACTAGGCCAAATTAGGTAATATATAGCTCATTTTAAAGAGAAAAACTCGCTCTATATTTTAGATTTTTAGTCCTATATTACGTAATCATCGTCCTAGCTAGGTAGAGCGACTTTGTCGAAACTGTCAACTAGACGTCGTATCAACGTTAGAAAAAAGAGACTAAGGCAACTTTGTCGAATCGTTGTATTAGTTATATCGCTAGCGAATTGCGGCGATACTATTAAAATACCAAAAAACAGTTTTCACTAAACGTACTTAATATAGTATGCTTTTTGCTATTAAAATAGATAGTACTCTTAATATATATAAGACTTAGCATGCTAATATATCTACTATATTAATAAGAAAAGCTTTCTTTCTGCCTTTAAAGATACATTTTTTAATATATTTATATATAAAAACTATAAAAAGGCCTTTAAGGTAGCAGAACTAGTTTCTATTAACGCGCAGAGAGTTCTTAATTACCTTAAGATCTATCTTTATATGCTACTACTAGTAGCTCTACTAGAAATGCTCTAGTAATCTAAAATACTAAGTAATCTATATAAATTTAGGTTATAATTAAGACTTTATAAGAGAATCTATTATATAATTACTAATAAGCGCCTAAGAAGGCTTCTTAAAGCTTATTAAAGAAGCTAAGAAAATACTATATAAAAATATTCTAATTAAAGCTTATGTATAAGAGCTTAAAGAGTAAGTAGTAGAGTTAATAAGGTATAAAGAGCATAAAAGAAAGCAAATTTAGATAAGTAGTATAATAGAGTTTAGTATAGGTATATTATAGGTAGCTAAAAGTACTTCTACTACTTATATAACGTCTAAGAAGAATAGTAGTAGAGATAGTTAAGAAAGAATCTAGCTAGCTTAATAACGCTATAGCAACTATAAAGAGACTAGATATAATGCTTATACGTGTTAGAAAGATATAGAAGAAGATTCTAAATCTAATATAGCTATATTATATAAAGAATCTATAGAGAGTATAGAGTAATTTTATATTTTGTATATAGTATTTACAGTGCTAAGAAAAAGTAGCTAGCTTACTAGAGTAGCTAGCTTACTAGTAGAATATATTAGTACTTATTTACTATAAGAATCTTTAATCTATAAGTAGTAATTATTACTAGTATACTTTTAGTAAGCTTAGCTGCTCTAAGTAACTCTCTATCTCTAAGTAGTCTTTTAAGCTAATCTAGCTTAACTAGTGTCTAGTTCTTAGTTTGCTTAGAAAGATATTATATTTATAACTATATATTTGCTATTATTATATATAAACTCTATAAGAGATAACTATAATGCCTAGTTATCTTACTTAAGCCTGCAGTAGCAACGCAGATAGTATTCTAGAGTCTAGTTTTATCTTTCTATCTATCTATCTATCTATAGATAGAAGAAGAAAGTTAGAACTCTTCTTAAGTTTATATAGTATTAGAACGTATCTTAGTATTTTACGTTTATAATAGAGCTTCTATCTAAAATTACTTACTTTAGAATGCTATGCAGGCGTATAACTTTGCAAATCTATACTTAATATATTTTATAAGTAAGTTAGTTACCTAAGTAAGTTAGTTACGCTCTACTAGCGCGTTAATATTAAGATAAAAATGCAAAATATCTTAATAACATAATACTTAATTAATATATACTAAAGCAGATATTTAACTTACTATCTCTAATCTTAATTTCTAATATATTTAAAGCTAAAGGTCTGCTACTAAGATCTATAACGTTCTCTAAAGTATATTATCTAATTAATGCGCTAGAAAGTGCTTATAATATAATTATAAAATAAATTTAAAACGCCTAGATAAGCTAGAAGAGAAGATAGTAGTAAACTATATTCTTAATAAGTCTATAAGAGAATTTGCGCTAATAAAGCCTAATATTTAAGTAATAGCTAATAAATTATTATAAGAGCATAAGAGTAATCTTATTAGTAAGAACTAAGTTAATAACTTTATTAAGAGAACTTCTAAGCTCTAAATGCGCTAGAGCTATTCTTATAATTATTAGTAAGCTATCTATAAGAATCTAGTAGCTATCTAGCGCTAGTTTAATCTAGTTAAGTTAATAAAGAAGAAGTAGAAGATTATAGATAATAACGTCTATAATTTTAATAAGACTAGCTTTATAATAAGTAAGATTTTATTATAGCTAGTTATTATAGGCTCTAAGAGATCTAAGAAGAAGAAGTAGATATAGCTAAGTAACTATAAGTAAGTTACTATAATCTAAGATATAGGCACATTAGGTTACCTAATCTTACTATTTATTATCTTTATAGAAAAGGTGCTTATTAATATCTAGTTTAAGAATCTACCTGCTAACTAGACCTCTAACGATTAGCTCTAATAGTTAGATAAATAATTAGCTTACTTTA
>NW_001884584.1:115710-328239 GCF_000146915.1 Parastagonospora nodorum SN15 | reverse complement strand
ATAAGCTAGACTAGTTCTCTAAGAGTAGTATTATTATACTAGAGAATAAAGAGAATATCTTCTCTGCGTTATTATCTACTATATATAGAGTAGAAGTAGCTTATCTCTCTCTATAATATATAGAACTTAATAGGCCTGCTTATAAGCTTATAGTATTAGAATAACGTATATAAGAGTATTATAGAAAAAGTAATTTAAATATTAGATAATATAGCATTAATAGATACTAGATATATAGTAATAATAGAAATAAGAGTATATTATCTTATAAGACTAGAGATAAATTACTACTAAGCTATAGTAGTAATTAATAGATATTTATATCTAAAGCTTAGTTAGCTCTAGCCTCTTAAGCCTAAGTTTAAATAATTAGCTCTTAATATTTATATCTATACTCTACTATTACTTACTATTAAAGACTATCTCTAGTAGTTATAAACTCTAAGTAATACTCTTAAATTAGAGTTATAATTAATGCTTTATAAAAGTAAGAATTTAGAAGTATATAAAATAGCTTACTAATGCCTATAGTAAAGGGCCTTTAAGAAAGTCTTAAAGAGAATAGTAATTATTATATATTAAGCTAGTATTAGCATAGAAAGAGATTACTAAGCTTTAAGTAATTAATAAAGCTACTATATAATATAAATTATATAAAAGAAAGCATATATAGAAAGAAGAGATCTTAATAATTAAGAATAGTCTTTAATAGATAACTCTAAAGAAGTTTAGTGCATATAGTAATAAAAAGAAAGCAAAGAAGTAAGTATATGCTAAAGTAGATAAGCTCTCTTAAAGATAGTATAGATAGTATAATAAGACTAACGTAGTTTATAAGCAAGCTATCTAACCTAAGCAAGCTGTCTATCTAATAGAGTTAAGATAATTATAATATATCTATTATAACACTACTACTACTATATGCAATTTGCAGGTAATAGAAATATTATTTAGACGCGTTGCTATTAGATGCATCTATAATTTTAACTTTGCAGGTATAAGCATTATAGCTAGTCTTCTTATAACATCTGCAATAACGCTATATATATACTCTCTTTATACTCTCTCTACTCTTCTTTTAGCTACTACTCTCTCTTTTAGCTATTAGATTAGCTATCTTACCTACTATAAGGCTCTCTGCTGCCTAAATATACTTCTTCTTTTAACTTCTAACCTCTATTACTATCTCTACTATCTTTTAAAGCTCTGCTATCTTCTGCCTTACTAAGATTACTTTATAACTTATTAATGCAGCTCTCTTATTAAGCTATATAATAGCTCTAAGAAGTAGAGAGACTAGAGAGTCTCTATATAGTTATATACGCTTATAAACTAAGATTAATTAAGCCTTTAGTTTAAGAAAGTTACTTAGTATTTTTAATTCTTATAAGGTATTCTCTAGCTTAGGCAGTATTAGCGTATAAAGGACTATATTAAGCTTTAATAGCATAGCTTCTAAGTTATATAGAACTAAACTAGCACTTCTAAAGCTTATATAGATATTCTTCTTTATAATTAACTTCTTAAAAGCTGCTTTAAAGGCTAGTAGAAAAGCTTTCTTCTTAATCTGCTTAGAGCTATACTATGCTAAGCTATTAATCTTATTACTATATACCTGCTTTAAAGGTAAAAAGTAATCTATATTAAGTAGCTATAATAGGTGCAATAAGTAAGCAGGTATATAGAGAATAATAATCTTCTCTTCTTTATAGTATTTATTAAATTTATATAAGCTATAGCTCTTATAGCTATCTATAATTAGCAGCCTATATATACTTACCTTTTAGTCCTTTATATAGGTATTAAAGTGCTTTAACTAAAGTAATACTAAGCTTATTTAACGTCTAGCTATTAGAACTAACCTTAATTACTTAATTCTAGAGTAAATTATAGAACTAGAAAGTTATAAGAACCTTACTAGAGAAGATAAGAAAGAGTAGAATAGCTTATTCTTTAGCATTAACTTCTTATATATTAGTAACCTAACTATAGTTTTCTAGCTGCAGACTCTTTATACTACGCTTCTTAGAGCCTATAAAGACTATCTAGCTATAGATAACCTCTATTATAAAGCTTATCTTATTAAAGTTATATATATCTTTATCTATAATGCTATACTTTGCCTTTATATTAGTAACTAGCTTAAACTAAGGCGTTATAATGCGTAGATCTTTATTAAGAGCTTACTAATAATTATATAGATAACTTCTTTAAAGCTTAATCTTAGGCGTATACGTCTTAAAGTTATTTACTTAGTACTTACTAATAGGCTTTCTACTGCGCTTAGTAAGTAGATTATTAGCTATATCTTGCACTATAGCCTTTATAGTAGATATACCTTATATATTAAAGCTTAAGTATACGTTAGATAAGAGCCTCCTTCTTTAGCTTAGTTAGCTTTTTTAAATTAAGCTTATAATTGCGTTAAGAGAAGGCTCCTTAGCGTTAGTCTCTAAGAGTGCTTTAAGGCACGCTAAAGGCTATAATAACGCATCTTTTACTCTTATTATAATCTTTAATTATAGCTTAGATAGCAAGCTATAAAGTCTCTTTAGTATAGATTAATTACACGTTGCGTTAGAATAGCATAGTAGTGCAGAGTAGTTATTAGGCTATTATAGTTAGAATAGATAGCTCGCTTAGGTTAGACAGCTCGCTTGTGAACTACGTTAGATATAATATATATATATATATAAGAAAGTAGTAGAAGTAGACTCTAAATAATATTATACTTTGCTTTATACTATATAGAGCTAAAATAAGCTATTTTACGCTAGAATAAGATAGTTTTAGTAGAGGCTTAGCAAAAGTAGCTTGCTAACCTATATAGCTTACTAATCTATAAGGTATGTTATATACTTTAGTTATAAGAATATATTATCTAGTTAATTTTACACTTTATACTTTAATATCTAGTTTTCTATATATAATATATCTAGAAAATATAATTCTAGTTCTAATATTATATATTATATAATTATCAGCCTAGGTAGGTAGAGCAATTTAACTAGTTTTATCAAATTAACGTTAAGTTAACGTTAAAAAAAAGAGACCAGAGCGACTTTATTGAATCGTCGTATCTGTCGAATCGACAGCAAATCGTGGCGATACTACCAAAATACCAAAAAACAGTTTTCCTGACGTATGCTACGCTTATGCAGAGTGCAGTTGTAATAGAGAGTCGTTCGGAAGATAAAGGCGCAGCCGCTCTGCTAAGCGACTGAACTAAAACTTACCTTATGAATAGTAGCTAGAGAGCAAGAAGCTAAGCAGCTAAGAGATACAGTAAAATTATCTTAGCCTAATAGCATTCTATATGACCAGCGCTCTTGAGGGACATCTGCAAACTTGATACTAGTAGGATGTTTTCTTCGAGCCGGTAGAATCCTTCTGATATACAAGTCTCCTACATTGACTTTCTCGTAGCTCTTCGTTCGTTCTCCTTGTGCATCATCGTCTCGACAACAATTGAGTACTTCTAGTTCTGCATCCGCATCTGGGGTTAGAAAGAAGGGCAGGGAATAGCGTTCCTGTCCGGTCTTGTTCGTTACACGAATGAACCGTAGCCGGAAATCTCCCGTTCGTCTGCTTCTCTAGGTATTGTCCTACGTTGCACACAAGCGTGCCGGGTTTTGGTGGCGCGTCAACCCAGACACCATCCTGGTTCAGAACCTCGAGAGCGGGAATGGAATCTTGGAGGACTAGTGTAAGCCCTAGAATACCGCTGTTAGCAGCTCTAAGGATAATCGAATACTGCGGATGTTTAGGGCATACATGAAAAATCAGCGTGCGCTCCTAGGCCCACATTCTCTTCATGTTTCCCTGTAGGTGTGGGAGGATAGTGTAACCGGACGCATCCCTGTAATGGGGAACTGGAACTTTTCATCGAAAGCATGTTCATCGAGATCAAATGCGATGGCCAGGATCCCCACGAGCTTCATGGCCAGTGGTAAAACTTGCTTATAGTACTTGTACAAGCCCTCACGCCACCATGGCGTATCTTGAGGCCAAATGTTCTGCGGCCTGGTAACGTATTCTGGAGGCTGTCGGCCAGTTTTGGCTGTGTATGCTTGCTCGGGCTCTAAATAGCAGTCGCCCATGGTGAAGGCTTCTTTGATATCTTATTGGTATAAGTTAAGGCTTGTAGTCCGAGGGCAGCATGGTTGAAGAGCTTCACTTACCACCTCGTGTCCGTGGATCAAGCCGAGTTTCAAGCATAGGCTCGTAGCCTCGAATAGCAGGGTTTTTGTGCACATGCGCGCTCATCTTCACCTCAAGATCAAGCGCAAAAAAGCGCTTGAGCAGAGCGAAAACTTCATCAACACTTTCCTGTGGAATCGTATGGTTTTCGATATAAAAGAACCCACAACTCTCACATGCACTGCGAATGTCTGCAGCAATGGTTTTCCTATCGGCCAAGGAACCGTCGATGTTGCTCACATCAATTATGGGAATGGACGTGAAGCCCCTGGGTGTCTCGGCTACTTTACGATATGTGGCATCCGATCCGGAATGGAAGTAAACGTACTTGATAGCTTTCTAGGTAGCCTGTAAGATGCAAATATGAGTAAATCAAGCGTTGATGACTAACCTCTTCGACGGATGTGGGCGCGAATTCCGCCGCTGATACTGGAATTGACATTTTTCATGAAGAGCGTACGAATGGCATTCACTCCTGGTATTTGAGCGATCACCGCATTGCCCGTGCTCAAATCGTCAATGAGCATTGTTAGTAGTGTACAACCCATCGGACGAACTTATCCGATGTGCGCCAAGGCGGTAACGTGTCGCCGACATTGCATTGAGAATAACACCATTGATTGGGCTTGCACAATCTATGTTGGGTCCACCACAGCTGCGGTGCCATCTAGTTGTTCGATCAATACTTCTCTACAGGGTCACTCACCGCGATACGATTAATAATCCTTGTAACGTAGTATCGATAGTGAAAGAGCTAGGCATCCTACAGCAATCAGAAGTGGAGAGTCTAACCCTGGCGGCATGCGATAAGCTCAACTGTGTCTGGTGAATACTCGACCTACAAGATTGCATGAATCTGCCCGTAGACTGCCTGATCGGCCTCGAATCATTTCGTGCCTCAAAGTGCTCATCAAATGGCTCTCACACTATCATATCATGTTAAGAACTTGTTCGCTTCCTCCTATGGCAAGAATCGCCCAGCGTTCTTTATTTGGCACCCGAAAGGAACACCTTCCACCGAAAAGAAGTGTGTATGAAAGTCTCAGCGACATATTGTGTACTGATGCATGGTGCACAGACTCCTTCAGAAAATAGACTTCTTCATCCTCACATATGGCTGTCTGGCATTTTTCACAAAGTGGCTAGACCAAGCCAACCTTAGCAACGCTTATGTGAGCGGAATGCGCGAGGACTTGGGCATGATGGGGACTGAGTACAATCTTGCAGTGACATGTTTTCAAGTTGGTAAGATGTGTCCTCATGGACACCGGCGAGGTATTGCTCACGTCTTTGAGGTCAAATTCTTGGGCCGATCCCAGCCAACCTGCTCTTAACCTGGGTTCCTCCCCGGATACTTCTTCCGGGTCTAGAGCTTCTCTGGGGTATCCTCACAATTGGAACAACCTTTGTTACCAGCACTCACCAGCTCTATCCCATTCGATTCCTTATTGGGTTCTTGGAAGGAAGTTGCTTCGTAGGCGTGCAGTATGTCCTGGGCTCTTGGTATAAAAGGACAGAAATAGGGAAAAGGACTGCAATCTTTGCATGCGCGGCATACGTAGGGACCATGTTCTCGGGTTATATGCAGTCCGCCATGATAGCGGGCATGAACGGGAAAAGTGGATTGGCCGCCTGGTAGGTTCTACCCAAACGGTATTGAGGCGCCCGACTGACATAGAATGGAGGCGTTGGGTGTTCATTTTCGACGGTATAATCACCATTGTCATCGCTGCATATGGTTTTGTATTCTTTCCGGATACCCCGAACCAGACGAAAGCATTTTACTTGTCAGCAGAGGAGAAGACGAGATGCGTAGCGAGATTGGTCGAGGATGGAAGAAAGGAGGAAACAAGACTGAGCATAGATCTGTTCAAGCGCACGATGTTGACGTGGCAGCTTTATGTTCTGACGATCCTGTGGTGGTGAGTTAGCCTTGGACTACCCAGCGAAGTGTGCTGAATCGACCTAGTTTTTGGAATACGACCGTCGGCAAAGTCGCAAATACGGTGGCGCAGCTCTTTCTCAAGAACGATCCGGATCATGACTGGTCTCTCTACGAGGTGGCGTTTTCTCTACCCGTGGCATGATCGCCAGCGCTGAATTTTTGCCAGGTCAACAACATCCCTACGTCCATCAATGGCTTCAACATCGTCATGGTACTGCTTCTAAATACCTACATTGATAGTACGGGCTGTCGGATGAATGCCGTAGTGCTGAACCTAGCTATTCTCGCCTTCGGTACGGCCTGTCTCGTCGCCTGGGACATTCCTCTCGGCCTGAAGCTTGCTTCATACATGTTCGCTGGATTAGACGGACCCTTGTCGCCAATATTCTATGCTTGGGCAAACATTCTGACATCTGGAGACGCACAAGTCCGAGCATTGACGTTGGCCGTTATGAATAGCTGTGGGGCTGCACTGACCACTGTGTTCCAGCAGTTTTTGTATCCAGTATCAGATGCACCGAGATTTAACAAGGGGTTCAAGGCGAGCTTAGGATTTCTGGTCGGCATGTGTGTCTGGGTTGTTGTGGTGAGAGTCTTCGAAATGCGAGAACTGGCAGGTAAGCAAGGTGAGTTGGAAAGGTCCGGCAGCGATGTAGACGTCGAACAAGGAGCGACGATGGTGGGCGTCGTTGCTGGCGGTAAAGCGTGAGTCAAGTGAGCAGAAGCACTCGTGTTCGCCACAGCGCTCGAGACGCGTCGGCGGACTGCTCTACTATCGAGTAGCTTGGGATGTCGGGAATGTCGGGAATGTCGAGGGAGCTGGTAGCGGACAGGCTGTGAATGCGGGTGCTTCGGCTCCAGTTTCCATCGCCAGGTGCGGCAACAATTCGGTGGGTGCCCGGTTTAAACTCGACCTGATTAAGAGAGAGAGCTACCGCTATCTTATCTATAAGCCTGCACAGACTTGCCAGCTGATCAATGTATCGCGAAGAGCTAAACCAGCCTTGAAGTTAGACAGCTTAATTGAATTGCCCTTGCATGGTGCTCATGATCGTGAGGCACAGCACGCGCGAATCATTGCAGCACAGGCGATAAGAATGCAGCGTCTTCGAACATCATGGTTGACGTATGAGTGTAGCTACACGCACTCACTAGGCAGCTTTAGTCAGCAACAGTGTGGCACCACTTGACAGTTGTCAGCCATGTTGGTTTTCCAAGCATGTCATGAACATTTCGGAATCCGGGTCATGGTCGCTTCCCGGTAAGGCTGTGTGACTTGTCATCTTCCGTCAATGTCAGCTCCATCATTTCTTGTCCGCCCGCTTCTGTGTCCTTTGGCTCCTTGACATTCTCCGTACCCTCGCGGTTCCCTGCATAAGACTCACAGCCTCGTGCATTCTTCGCGATGCCGTCAATGCCTTCCGACACGCCTGACACGAAGCACCTACCGCGGATCCTTTGTTTGCACGGCGGTGGTGTTAACGCTGCAATCTTCGAGGTGCAGTCGCGATCCCTCGTTCGCCATCTGCATCATTCATTCCGTCTCGTGTGGGCAGACGGCCCGTTTCTCTGCGACCCCCATCCGGACATAATCGGCGTTTACGGCTCCTACTCGCCGTTCCGTCGCTGGTTACGATGGCTGCCCGAACATGCTGAGATCGATGCCGAGAGCTGCATCGACGAGATGGGCTATGCGCTGAGAACAGCCATTGAGGATGATGACCGAGATGGGGGCACAGGCGAGTGGGTTGGTCTGATGGGCTTCAGCCAGGGTGCAAAGGTGTCTGCAAGTCTCCTACTCGAGCAGCAAGCGAGGGAAGAAGAAGCCAGAGCGCGACAGCGACCAATAGAGCCTGGCCTGATACGAGTGCCCGGAATCAATTGGCGGTTTGGCATCCTGCTCGCTGGTCGAGCGCCGCCCAGCAACCTGAACCCGACCATTATGCAGAGCCAGGCATTGGTCGATGCCGGAAGCATTTCAGAGGGCTTCCAATTCTGTAAGGAAGTCGACGACAGAGCAATACTGCGCAAGCCGACGCTGCATGTGCACGGAACTGCCGACCCGGGGCTTCACCTGCACCAAAAACTTCTGCACGACTATTGTGAGGACGGTACCACAACGCTGGTCGAATGGGAAGGTGCACATCGCATTGCCATTAAGACAAAAGATGTCGACCGAATAGTCGGTGCTGTATATGATCTCGCCGAACGCGCAGGTGTGGCTGTGTTGCGAACTGTATGACCATGAGAAGAAAATTTGCGTCTCGTTCATCGTTCGACAGAAGCAGCACACTTTGTTCGCGGAGCCGGACTTTCACTTTCAACACGATACCGTCTGCTACTGAATCAACCTATATCCGAATAATATCAAGACTGGTCTGAATGCTTACCACGGCCCTATATCAACGGATTACAAGCAGACACAGCTGATATTCAACCCAGTTGAAGTGTTATAATCGCGTACTGCTCAAGGCTGGTGTATGACTTTGCGGAAGTGGCCGCTTCAAACGCATCGTGTTTAAATGTCGTCACCCGGAGTAAGCCTAGATGATGCATCCAGAATTCTACAATTCAAGACTGTTCCTGCCTCTCTTCTCTGATCCTCTTCTTCTCTTCCAGATTTTGTCTCCATTTCATGCCGTCTCTCATGACAAGCAGCACAACTGCTATTAACGCCACGTATACCAAGGCAAGGAAGGTGAATGCCCACCCAGGGTTCATCGCGTTGCACATAGGGACGATCGCCGCGCTTGTCAAGTTTTAGTGTATGTTTTTTTTTTACCATAGCCGCACGTAGTAGTGTACTTACCTTCCACCTGCCGACATGAGACAACGGGCAAAGTTGATTGCAGCTGTTGCTGCAGCCGGCTGATCACGATGAAGATCAATCAGCAACCCATTCGTTATATTAAATGCCGTACTAATGCCGAATCCGATCACAAAGAGAGATATTTCGGGGCCGGCAATATGCGTCTGGAACTTGACTGTCCATCCGAACGCGATGAGACCAAGAATACCAATGACATGACCTGGAATAACAATCTGCATCCTTACGCGCTCGATGGGAAAGTAAGTCAGATCTTGCTGTTTTCCTTTCTCAATTGTCATGCCTATGGCCTTTGCATGCCGTCTAAAATTCCAATCCACAACATGGCCCATTGTCAGCGACGAAAGCAGCGAACCCATGCCATTGGCGATGTAGCAAAGACCAAGATTGAGCTCGTTGAGATGGTATGCGTTACCATAGAGAGCGGGAATCGCACTGACAGTGACCATCATGCCTGTGAAGAAGAAGCCATTGTATAGCAAGATGATGCCAGACTCTTTCTCTGCAATAATCTTGAAGGTTGCAAAGGGATTTGGAAACGCAACCTTGCGTTTCTGCGGCTTGAGGCCTCCTCCTGTAGCATCAGGCCCTTGCATTCGATGCTGCCACCAGCCCAAGACGGACTGATTGACGCCCCTGGCGGGAATCGAGCCGTTACCCACGACGTTCCGGCAAGTCTCCGGGAAGAGGAATATAAACAACACTAGCAGTACGCCTGAAAAGACGGCGAGGAAGTAAAATATCGCTCGCCATCCAAGGTACTGCGCCAGGATCCCGCCGATTGTGGGGCCAAACGCAGGGCCAAAAAGAATACCGGCTCCAGCATATCCCATGTATTTGCCTCTTTCAGCGGACGTGGCAATGTCCGCAACGACTGCGTAAGTCAACGCAATTGCAGCAGTTCCACCGATCGCCTGCAACATCCGCAAAATCAGTAAAGCAACGTAGTTTGTCTGCAACGCAAGACCAATGTTGCCAAGAATGAAGATAACGAAGCATACAATGAAGGACAGGCGACGGCCATTGTTGTCCGACATCGTTCCGATGAACGCTGGAGCAATGGCTTGCGCAATCTATTCAGCAAACTTTAGACTTCTGCATCTGCTTCTAGTCTGAATAGGTGGGGACGCACCATGTATGTAGTTATTGAGAGATTCAATTGTGTGGGCGAGATATTGAGCACTTCGGTCAAGACATTGAGTGCCGGAAAAAATGTCGTTGCTCCAAATGGGGATATCAAAGCCGAGATTGACACCAAAAAGAGGATCCATATCTTGGCTCCTTTACCCCATATCGTGTATGGTGGCTCGGATATTTGCCTTTGTAATCTTCCATGTTGCGGTCCATTCTTCTCAGCGTCCTGGTCATTCGAAAGGTCCGCGGACGCAGGGGCACCATTGATAGATGTATGCGATTCCAATTTTACGACAACCATGCTTTGGTTTTCTGCGAATCGGGGCGACTTGAGCAAAGTACAGAATGTTTGTGATGTAGATACAAGATTAGAGATTCAGAGTCGCAAACTGACCGACAACAAGTAAGTCTGGGATCCCAGAGCCTTTTAGATACTCTGCCGCCCGTTCAACTAATGAGCTAACGCCGGTAGGTGGAGCAATGCACACTACCTTTCCTCGCCCAACAGCTCGAGAGCTGCCAGGTGTGGACTCGGTGATGACGATTGCGCATTGTGGCAACGTCGCATCGATCGAAACGTGCAATTTGATTCTGTCAGGACGCCCTATCTAAAAGGGAACCACATTCCCAACGACACGATATGGAGCCCAAATTGTCCGCCGAAGAATGGGTAGGTATTCAAAAGGCAGGGGGGTGGTGGCGCTGCTCCGAGGCCGGAAATACACACGCGGTCGTGACATCAATTATTTCCGCGCACGCCCGAGATGCCGATAATTACTCAACACTTCATGAGGGATATGCACCTCCGTCACTCACAATATGGCTTTTTTCGTAGAAAATGTGGCAAGTACGAAAAAGACACTGTCAACGTTGTTGTGTATAGTAAATGCTCTTGAAATCTGAATACGTTGACACAAGTCACAGGTCATGAGCTTAGGGTAATGAATTCATTCGGAGTCTAAGATGAACAAGAAAGCGAGAGGCAGAAGTGAAGGACAATGAACCAAAGGCCAAGCACTACCGTCGTAGTGCAAACAAGATGGCTGTGTGCCTAGCTATGTAAAGCTGATCGGGAATGACCGAGTCGCGATCTCAGCGCTCCCTAACACGTGTCGGCATATTTGTGCTCCTGATATGCGTCGGTGGTGGGCTCTCCTGTGGGAGAACAGTGCACTCACTACTGGGTTTGCACATAGATTTCAGAGTTGCCACTGCTCTGGTAGCCCTCGGTGCTGTCTATTGTTAGTAATACGTTACCAACGGAGTGAATTGGTGGCTGGTCTTACGCAACAATCTGATAGTAATGAGTTCCCAAATTTAAACCGTAACGAGCCCAGGCGTTGAAATGGTTTTGCATGTTCACGCTACCTCCAACACGCTTGGCGGTACGTACAGACCAGTACTGCTGGAAGGTCCTAGTGCCATCGATGGAAGGTTGATTGGTACGGGTGGAAACAGAGACATCGTAGGTGCCGCCATCGGTCTGGAAGCTACCCTTACGCTGAGAACCGCTGCTGGGGTTGTAGGTACCGTAGGATTCGATCACATAGTACTCGACAAGAGGGTTGCGAGTCCAGCCGTATACAGCAAGGTAGCCGTTACCCGAGGGGTTGAAAGAGCCACCGTAGTTGATGGTGCTTCGATATTGTCAGCATGCGGGAGAGGATAGGAGAAAGTGTGTCAAACCGCCCGGTTCCAGGATTCCAACCTTTGCCACCAACAAAGTTGCCAGTGTTGCGCCAGACTACAGAGTACTTGCTGCCCTCGCCCATCGTGTATACTGCAGAACCACCACCATCGGACCACCAAGAGTAGAAATAGCCATTGTTGTAGCCCTCACTGTTCGCAGTGTTCTGGCGCCTCTCAAGGGCCGCAGTGGCGTTGCCATCGTCGCGCTCAGAAAGGAAGTCGAAGGGGGCAGCCAGAATGCCAGTGGCAGCCGTCATGGCGAGGAGGATGGACTTGAATGAGACCATTGTGAAGTAGAATGTGCTGGTTCTTGCTGGAGCTGTTGACCGTCCCCCATTGAGGGGACGTGAGCTTTATACCAGACACTTCGGCTTAGTTAAGCCTGATGTGTAGGAAGAAATCTCCAGGTGTAAATGTCTCAAACCATCTCGCCAGCACAATTAATTTGGAGATGCCAACTTGTGCAGAAGCTAGACAAGGGAGATCAGCATGAGCCCTAGGTCACACAAGAACTCCAGAGCACACATGACTGACATGAGATACCTACCCTAGCACGTCCTCATAGGATACAAGCCCGCCGGGTGTCGGCCAGACAGTCTTGGCCCTATCCACCTGCACTGATAAGGGCCTGTCTGGTAAACTGGAGGGACCAGTTTTGCCGTGGCAGAATCGGGCAGAATTTTAGCGCAAACGGAGCTTCCAGATTGCTGACTGACATATGAAATAGCTTCTTTAAAACAGAGGCTCCAGTTCGTAGACGCGCTTAAAGGGGTAACCTTTAAGCCTAATTTGTAAAGAATTAGCGCAGCTAAAACAGAGCTCTTACTGCCTCTCTACTTGTCATAGTAGTTTTTTAGGAGCAGGCTCACGTGAACGCTATACCTCTTTCAAAGCAAAACGGCCGGCGAAACTGGCGTACCAGACAGGCCCTAAGTAGCTAATTTTGGCCCATGTCCGATGCGTGAACCAAACCGTGTCCATTTTGGGAACTATGGGCGGAAATGAAAGCACGTGATTGCGTGTGTGACTGTCGAAACCCACCGGGTGATGTACTACTGCCCAGAGCGCCAAGTTGTGCTCGCCCGGTTTCCACCCTTGGGTCCTGTCTCCTCAAAGCTTGTTTTGATTAAATGTCCTTTAACAACCGAGGTGGTGGCATCGATTTCTTCTAGAAACCCGGAAGAGGTAAAATGCTCCATCCCTGTCAGTGAGTACACGGACATGAAGGGCTTCATACTTTTGCACCGGAAGAATCTTTCTTAGGCCCTGCTACCGTGTCCCAAAGCAGAGTTATATTGTAAAAGGGCTTCATACGATAGGAGTGGCCCGGCCCAAGTGGTGGCTGGCATACTCACGTCACAATTCGCAAACGCCGCCATAAGCATATGCGCACCTCAGCATTTCGAGCACGTACGGCGTTCTTGTGAATTGGTGGCGAGGCAGCGTCGTGTGGACGATCCGAGACAGAGCAGCCGGACGCGTAAAATGGAAGAATGGATCTCTGCCGCGGGTTGAAACCGAGTGGCCACATGAAGCGCGATTGATGGATCATGTTGCGGGGTGCATGTCACGAGTCGATGCGAGCCGTTGAGACCTAGCGAAGAAGTACGTGGGGTGGCAGTTGATGAATTGCCGGAACTATTCCGAGAAAGCCCGAGGAGTCTTGCGGTTGGATTATTGGCGGCTCAGTGTGCTTGTACATAGTACATCAATGCTGGAGGTAAGGGCGAACGATGGCAGTATCGATGACTGTCATATCTCCACATTTGCTTTTACTTCTTCTTTTTCCACGTGCAGTTCGCTTTGCGTCCCAAGTTGACGCCCCGGCTCTTTCTGATGAGCAGTAGGGAACGTTCCCTCTTCCATGGCCAGGCATATTCACGCCGGAACAGGCTGTGACGGGCTTGCGGTGCAAAATCGCGGACACAGTGTAGCAAAATCTCACAGCTCGAGGCCGAAACGTCTGTTCGCACGCTGGTCCAATCCAACAGGTCGTGTGGGCAGAAGTTGGTGTTGGAGTGACGTGCACCTTCCTAATTCGATAGTGCAGGGAAGCCGCGACGCATAGCTTCGGAATGACATTTCCCACTCTGCTCCGCGCGCCCTTCGGGACGACGACAGCCCTGAGGCACCACAATGCCGTCAACACAGTTGTTTCCGCTTGTACGCCTCTGCAGTACGTCGCGTGACCGACCTGCTATTCAATTGACCTCACCACTTCCCAGTAACACGACCGCGCGTGCATAAACACGCTTTCGTTGCCTTGTCCACCCCGCGCTCACGCTCACGCTCACGCTCACGCTCACGCTCACGCTCATTTCGCATATCGACCAAGCACCTTGCCATGTCGGAATTTGCAGCGTATACAGCCAAGGGTACTAAGAGCGCGTCCGCACATGGCCCAACTACCAACGGCAGCAGCAATAGCATAACATGGGGTGCTGAAGATAACCCTGCCGCCCCTTGACTTCCGTTCCGATGTTCACACTACGCCCACAGCTTCGATGCTGCGAGCTATCCAGCAATGCACACTGCTAGACGATGTGACCATGGAGGACCCCACCACTTTGTCCCTGGAGCGCTTCATTGCCGACCTAGCAGGCAAAGAAGACGCCCTGCTTGTACTGTCTGGTACGATGGGCAACCAGGTTGCGCTGCGCACGCATCTGACTGCCCCTCCGCAAGCTGTTCTATGTGACCGACGTGGACACATCATAAATTACGAGGCTGGCGGCGTGGCGAGTCTCAGTCAGGCCATGCTGCAGCCCATCGACGCCAAGAACGGTACATACATCACACTGGAAGAGGTGCAGAAGTACGCCGTTATCTCTGACGACGTTCATGCCTGCCCTACACGCGTTATTTCGTTAGAGAACACGCTCAACGGTGCCATCATGCCTCTCTCCGAGGTGCGTCGCATATCTGCCTGGGCGCGGGAGAGCGGCATCATCATGCACTTGGACGGAGCTCGTCTATGGGAGGCGGTTGCCGCTGGTGCCGGCACCCTCAAAGAGTTCTGCGCCGAATTCGACAGCATAAGTCTGTGTTTCAGCAAAGGGCTCGGAGCGCCAATCGGCAGTATTATTGTAGGCACAAAGGCTTTCATCAAACGCAGCCGCTGGATTCGAAAGTCCATCGGCGGCGGCTTGCGACAAGCAGGTGTCGTTGCAGCACCTGCACGTGTCGCGGTCGAGGAGACCTTTTTGGGTGGTAAGCTCACGCAGTCACACGAAAATGCGAAGAAGATTCAGAAGATCTGGACCGACTTGGGAGGCAAGCTACAATACCCTGTTGATACGAACATGGTATGGCTCGATCTCGAGGCCCACGGCATTGACATTGATCACTTCATTGAGCTTTCGGAACAGTACGGTGTCAAGGTACGTGGTGGCAGATTTGTCGTACACTACCAAGTTGGCGAAGAAGCAATTGAGAGGCTGCGCAAAATATTTACAGACATCCTTCATGGCACAGAATCACCAGGCAAGTCGCAACATGCTGAGCATGACCCTGAACTGTTGAAGCTCAAGGGAAAGGGGATTGAGTAGGAAGGCGCGACATGAGCTTTAATGAAAGCCGTGATTGACTATCAGACGATACGAAGCAAGTCGGGCTTGATATGAATAACGCTAAGTAATTGTCCGTAGTTCCGAGCACTCGGAATTGTCGGTACATAAGCTTTACCAAGACGCACTAAATTACGTTATATGATCCATGGATCCAATGTAGTCGTCTACAATGAAATAAACTCACCCCAAACAGCGTCATTGAAGCAGGACGGTGATGGTGAGGTGAGACAGGTACACAGCTGCAGATTGCCACCTCCTCTGCATAAAGGTCTTCTGGTATCATATCCATGCATCAGTCTTTGTGCCATTAGTGTAGGGTGTCCGCGACAGTGCAGCGGTACGGAGTGCGCATCGTGAAGGAAGGCGAGACGCCGAACGAGCGGAAATGCGAAGACAACTGGAGGCGAGGGAATGCGCCCGCACAACAGAATTGGCCCTCATCCATAAATGCTGAAAGTGGGACAAGGACGAGACACGAACTAAGGGACGACGCTGAGGTCTGCGGTCGCTGCGACCCGAGCAACGCTACACGAAAATAGTTGGGTCCTCGAGACGGACGAGCCGCATCCGGATACACAAAAGGAGAAAGGCTCCTTTGGCGAGATTCTCAATGAGCTGCTGGTTGATGCTGGGGAAGCTCATAGTCCCAAACTTGCCATTGAAACAGCAATGCAGTACATTGTCGAGCCTAAAGGGGGTCAGATACCGAAGAAGGATGAAATCACAGAAGACATACATGCCATTCTGATCACAGGAAGCGAGTGGGATGCACATGGCGACGACGAGTGGATTCATGCACTCATGGACTTGATCAAACGTGCGTCTTCCAAAATCCCCGATCTGACAAATTGCCTAATAGGCAAGTAGACCTATGGATCCACCGACCGGATATTCGATTCACTGGAATTTGCTTCGGTCACCAAATTCTATGTCGAGTGCTAGGGTCGACGGTGGCACCAGAAGCCAACGGGGAATGGGAATTGTCCCACTCACCTATCATCCTGTCCAACATTGGCCGCCAGCTCTTTGACCTGCCCGAAGAAACAGATCGTATCCATTTGCATCAGATGCACCTCGACCATGTGGTGAATGCACCATCAGTGAGTTCAACAGATTTGCTACCAGAAGGTACTCAAGTACATACCTGGGGCACGAGCGAGCATACAGGCGTGCAGGGTGTGTACATACAAAAGAGGCTATTCACGACACAGGGACACATGGAATTCAACGAGGCTATGGTGAAGAGGCAACTGGAGATGCGAGTGAAGTCGGGCACTCTTTCAGAAAAGGATGCGGACGAGGCGAGTGAACGGGCGGACTGGATGCACGACGGCAAGATAGTTGCGAAGGCTGTCATACGATTCTTCCATGGGGATGATGACAAAGTACAGTAGACGCCAACAGTTGCAGCAATGATTTGTGCGCGCTCTTATCAAATTTCACTTACTATTAGAGAGCAACAGTCATTTCATACGTAAGCTCAGGGAGACCTAGTACCTGACTAGTACGCGATAGAGCACTAAAACAGCCCTGAAGTTGTATGGCTTAACTTGGTCGCGCTTTAACAGTGCTTACGGTTTTCAAACAGCGTACGATAACTAGCGCAGCACCTAGTGATGCATATACAGGACGCATGGCCTCGTACAGCTACCAGCGCTCATAATTTGAATACATGCATCATGTGAAACACTCATTCACAGCCTGCCATTCATGAAAACTGCAATTTCTGCTCCGATAAAGAACACGTGATAGCGCGATGCCTTGGCGCGATCCATTTGGTCCCAACTCGTCTGACCTTTCAACGCCCCACACGTAATTACCCCATCGCCCCCCGTTACGTTCTGAACAGCTTCTCCCGATGTTCAGAAACCCTAGAGAAAACCATTGCCTACCCGAATCGTCGCATGTAGCGCCTTCAACCGGTCGTGCTCCTTCGCCACCTCGCTCCTCGACGAAAGCCGCGAACATGGCAGCGACGAATAAAGGCGCATCGAAAGTCACCCCTAAAGCGATTACCACGGCCGCGTCCGGGAAGAAGCCGGCAGGTCAGACCACACTGGTCGGATCCGACTGGGCGAAAAGATTGCCTGCCAACCACACGAAGAACAAGTCGAAGCCTGCGGGCACACCCAATGGTAACATCTTGGCCTTCTTTAAAAAGGCCGAGGATATCAACAACAGGATTTTTCTCCAAGAGCGAGGTGCGAACCCTACGATCGTGCTGGACGAGGTGGAGGAGGATGTCGGCTGGAGCGACGAAAGTGCCAATGGCGTCATGACTCCAGAGGCGCGCGAAGATCGCTATAACGAGAACGGCGGCAGCAACAAGAAGAGAAGAATAAGCGAGAGCTCAGCAGGACTCACAGAGCAAGGTCCCTTGTCTGCTTGTTCTCCACCGCCGCCAGCGGACATGGAAAGCGCCACATTACAAAGTCTCGCGCCTGCCGCTGTCAAGGATGCTCCGGGGCGGCGCAAGAAATCAGGCCCCTTTGTGGATGATTCGGAATCTGAAGACGAAAGAGTTGAACCATCTATCATCAAAAGAGGTACGATAAATTTGGAACCGACTGAGCAATCACCAATCTCTAAACTTTCGGAGGAGCCCATTCCTTTAGATGACACCGCACCAGCCATGGTCAAGCCTCCCCAGACCGTGAGATCCGAAGGCACTCCACGATTTGAGGGCGAGCTCTACGAAGATTTTGATGACTTGGAGGACGACGACCTGTTGGAGGGTGAAGAATACGATGAACGGCGATGGATGCGCGAACAACAGAAGTTGGAGATGCAAGAGGCGGGCTTCGAAGGCGATCCAGATGATTTTGGCGCCACAGACATGTTTCCGGGGGACGATGATACGCACATGGACAGGGAAAAGCCGGCGGACTCGGTCGTGCCGTTGTGTCCAATATGCAACGGCAGTCTCCCTGGTTTGACCGAACAAGAAGTCTCGGTACATGTCAACGCTTGCCTGGACGGAAATCCACTCCCTTTACCACACGCAAAAACCTCGCCTGAGGCTACAACCACACCTACAAGCAACGCAAAAGCGTTTAAGCGCCCCATCAGGCCAGCGAAATCGGGACAATCGAATCCCTTTCAGCTTGGAGCTGCCAGCAGCACACCGACTTCGGCTTTCTCGAAGCTGATGGCAGGACACGCAGAAGACGCGGCATGGGCATCGGCAGCAGCCGAGAACAACGCGGCCCGTGGCAAACCCGCATACCAGCGCACATGTCCATTCTATAAAATTATGCCAGGTTTCTTCATCGCCGTCGATGCTTTTCGCTATGGAGCAGTAAAGGGCCAGAAAGCTTATTTCCTCAGCCATTTCCACAGCGATCATTACATTGGCCTTACATCCACTTGGTCACATGGACCCATATATTGCAGCAAGGTCACTGCAAACCTCGTCCGACAACAACTACGGGTCGATCCTAGTTGGGTAGTGGATTTGGACTTCGAGGCGAGGACAGAGGTGCCTGGAACGCAAGGCGTCTTCGTCACAATGATATCAGCGAACCATTGCCCCGGGAGCTCACTTTTCCTCTTTGAAAAAGAAACCAGTAATGGAAAACCTTCGAAATTGCAACGCGTCCTACATTGCGGAGACTTTCGTGCGTGTCAAGCACACATCGAGCATCCATTGCTTCGGCCAGATGTACTAGACGTCGTGAGTGGCAGGAACAAACAGCAAAAGCTAGATGTTTGTTATCTGGACACTACGTATCTGAATCCAAAATACGCTTTCCCACCGCAGCTGCAGGTTATTCAAGCGTGCGCGGACATGTGCGTAAGTCTGAATAAGGGTCGTGCAGACGACGCGGATGGCTGGGAGCAAATGAAGCGGGAGCGAGCTGGTCAGGGCATGGTCAAATTCGTACGCAAAGATTCCAACGCCGATAATCCAGAGCAGCCGAAAAGCCCTGAACGTGGCCGCCTTCTGGTCGTCGTTGGCACATACAGCATCGGCAAGGAGCGTATATGTGTTGGCATCGCCAAAGCCCTTGGGAGTAAGATTTTTGCTCCCGCTAACAAGCAGCGTATCTGCGCTGCACTTGAAGATCCAGAACTCAATGCTCTATTGACGAAGGATCCTCGGGCCGCGCAAGTCCATATGACACCGCTGTTCGAGATCCGCGCCGACACACTGGACGACTATATGCGGAACTATGCCGATACCTTCTCCCGATGCGTCGGCTTCCGACCTTCTGGCTGGAACTACCGCCCACCGAATAGTCGGTTCACAGAATCACCAGCAGTACAGACTGTGTTGCACTCACAGAACTGGAAGAGCGCTTTCTCCATGAAAGACCTCACTCCTCAACGTGGAAGCACTAGTCGCGCAAGTTGTTTTGGTGTGCCATACAGTGAACATAGTAGCTTTAGAGAGTTGACAATGTTCTGCTGTGCTCTGAGAATTGACCGAATTATTCCTACGGTAAACGTTGGAAGTGCGAAAAGTAGGGAAAAGATGAAAGCTTGGTGCGATCGCTGGGCGGTCGACAAGAAGAAGAATGGGCTGTTCAAGCTTGGTGATGACGGTTGGTGAGCACCGTGCGGCTTCATCCTATAACATAGAACTATAATTACGCATCACAGAGCTTGTAAACCTCCACTGGGCTCTCCATTCTAAGGCTCTTGCATGTGTTTTGTTGTGACATGCTCAGACTTCTAGTGATTCACATTTATAGTTGTGTCAGAGTCCAAATGGCGATCAGTCACAGGTTGCACTCTGAATAGCTTTGAAAGATGAAGACTCTGAAACCCCTCTGGTCAGCAGCCTAGCGGGGAACTGTTTTGTGTGTTGATAGACACCAGATCACCTTTGGTATGTGACCTTGGCTTCGTCAACATGTATAGCTTTACAATCTTGTGCAATACCCGATGCTAACAATTCTCGCTTAAGTGAACGCTTTCTCAAGTTGCATGATGAGTGAGATATATCTAATGCAGCAAGATTGCTACAATAATGTAAAGAAATAGAGAAAACTATCAGAGAAATTTGTTCATTACTGCAGAAAGTCTTTTACCTTTGACTAAGATATAGATAGGATAACTGGTTTCTCCGAAGTGAGTGAACCTTTGTGCTAGTCTGATCTTGGCTCAAGGTCACTTTGCTCACATTCCTTTCATGGCGTCTTTTACTACATGTCCACTATTCTGGCTGAAGGTTGGGCCAATCAAAGGGTCACAATATATGGGGTGCTTATGGACATTACTTGGCTTAATTATCCCATCCTGGTCGAAAGTACCGCGCAAATATTAGTAAACTACCGATGTACGACGGTGGTCTCCATGATCACTTTATATCCAAGCGTATTTATAGCGCTCGTAGGAAAGGTACCTGCATTTTGTCAAACTGAGATAGCAGGAAACCGTCTCATCCAGCATGCACTTGATCATCCCCATCGTTATTCTCATAGGAAGCGTCCACGCGCATTGTAAGTAGGTTTTTGCACAGCCTAGAACCATCTCCTTGATTTAGACCAATTCTCCAAGCTCATCGTCAATGGCGTTCCAGAGACTAAAGAATGGACAGCCATCCGTCAAACTAATAATTACCAAAGCAACCGGGTGTGACTTCAGTGACATCTCAGGACATGCGCTGCTTCCAGAACCGAGTAGGCACAGGCACTGCAACAGCGACGGCTGGCACGGAATGAGGCTTCGTCGTCGAGTCGCAAATTACGCATTTTGGTCCGATGCAGTTTTATATGGCGAAGGTACCAGAGACAGCAGACATCAACACTTGGAAGCCAAGCGGCAATATTTGGTTCAAAGCTGCAAGCACAAGTGCGCGAGGAAGGCCTCTGACGAGTGGGGTAGAGACGTGGCCGGCTTATGGTATTTCCAACTCTTATAGTCCATCTTTCGATTCGCGGTACATGCACTAAGGACGAACAAAGAAGACCAATGTGTCGTTCACCATTCCCAAAAATACGCCATCGGGCAAGTACTTTGTCCGCATCGAATCCATCGCGCTACACCAAGCGCAAAATGTCGGTGGCGCACAAGTCCAAGTTACAGGGGGAGAGACTGGGAAACCGGCACCGCTTGTTTCCTTTCCGGGCGTATACTCTGTCAATGACCCAGGTTTTCGATGGAGCAATTACCCCATAGCAACGAGCTATAATGCGCCGGGGCCGAAAGTGTGGGACGTAAATTGATAGAGAGACGTTATATCGATGCGAAGGTCGAGAGGGTGTTTGGCAATTCTACACCGAATGGCAATCCTTGCTGTAGTGCGAGTGTTTTTGTTGAGATATCATGGAGCGCTCCTAATCGTGTAAGATGGATTACTGTCACACCATATGTCGGTCATTCTTGAGCGCGATCTCACGTTCCCACTTGTTGAACATGAACGCGGTCTCGGAACCAATGGCGACAACGACGGTCGCAACCAAGGCAATGGCTGTACCCAGTCGAGCGAATCCGAGGGAGGTGAATGCTGCGAATCCAAGAATCATCGTCAGGTATGCGGTCCGGAAAAGAAGCAGTAACAGGTCGTCCGAACTAGGTCTCATAACCAATCGTGATGGAGATGGAGACTCTGAGAGAGCTCCATTTAGGCGCGAGGGCACTCGAACGTGAGCTGCGAGGCTAGCTAAGTCATGAATTTACAGTCGATGTTCTATGCAAACGACAAAATAGGCGCGGTGCATGCTGATCCGCCTTTCCTCAACAGTTGGAGGGTCACTCACCTGCACGTCGAGTCAGAGCCACGTGCAGGTTCGTATACGCGTCGTAAGCCTTTAGTGACGTGCTTATCAGCTCTGCAAATCATACCTCGTGTGTTGCATGAATTTGTCGATCCAAATGCACACAACCAGGCGCAGGTAACTCCTTTGAAGCACAACCCTTTCTTGTTGTCGGGCCCATGCGGTCAACTTTACTTGATCTTTTGACCGGACGCGTGTGTATCTTTAAGAACAAAGCAATGAGAGTCAATCACGTAAAAGTTGTATGATAGATAGCAGATGGTTGTCTTACAAGTCTATTTATTTCGTTCTACCTACGTCATCGCGCTGCCTAGCCTCGCAGGCGGAGCAATTATCCATGCTTCGATCATGACGTCCTGACACGAGATGGACGACCGACTAATACACACCACGAGACATTGACTATTAGAAGGCCAGAATCTGGGACATAGTGGGCACAAGTTGCGGCTGCATACGATGGCCTCACCAAGCGATCCACCCCGGTGCT
The DNA here is from genome assembly GCF_000146915.1 of Parastagonospora nodorum SN15. NCBI lineage: Eukaryota > Fungi > Ascomycota > Dothideomycetes > Pleosporales > Phaeosphaeriaceae > Parastagonospora > Parastagonospora nodorum. The sequence goes on along the minus strand of NW_001884584.1, from coordinate 305,666 downwards.
ATATCTCATTCCTCAGTCAAACGGACTCACGTATTCCAAACGCATGCTCCCCTCACAAACCAACTTCAAGTCCTTCTTCCCCTGCACAGCTGCGACTTTTTGCAACATGCACTCCTTCTCACCTGCAGTCAAGTGTACATCCCGCAAATCGACGATCAAGCACATCAACCCCTGAAGATGTGCGAACGTCTTGAGACAGTGCCGGCTCTCTATGGGCCCCTCGCGAAACTCGTAGAAGATGGTTTCAGGCTTACACTTCGCTGTCGTGATGGCGTTTGCTTGCTGTGGCAAAAGTCGCTGGGCAAGGCCCTTTTGACACAATTCCGGATCAGATATAAAGACCCAGGTGTTGGCGACGAAGGGCAACATGGCAGTTTCGATATAAATTTGGCGCGAGACAAGAGTGAGATTCAAAAAGGACCTTTGCCCGCCACTGGACAGACATGCCGCGGTGTGATAGGGGCGGATCTCAAAGTTCCGCATACGGTGGTTGAGTTGAATGTCGTGGCCACCTAGGACAAAGGTGAATATTAGAGTACGGACTTCGCCGGGAAGCTGTAGGAGAGGCGAGAGTTGTATGTTGCGATCGCTGCTGCGAAGGTGGTCAGACGCTTAATTGGCGCAATTGAGCCACGGGAAGTTGTACTTACACGACAATGCTGTCCGCAATCGGCAGCAATTGCGTCATGTCAAAGGTCTCGCGTGAGGTGTAGGGCGATGGCGTTGGACGACGTGGCGCGGCCGTCGACCACCCTGGGCGGCCAAGGATGAGCATTGTGTGATCGTCACGTTTTGATACGTGTAGGTTGAGCTGATCAGGGTATGCTTGAGTAGAGTAGGATGAGGGTCTGGTGGAGGAAAGGTGAAGGTCGTTCTACTGGGGTGAACTAGCTTGACCGTTCCCAGTTCCCGTTTGGTCGCACAACAGGCGCTACGGCCACTTTATCACCTCCGCTCAAGTCAACCCGCAGCAGGAGGTGAAACATAGGATAAAGTCTGCGTGCTTACTCGCTAGTATTGTTGTTTCCTCACACTAAGTCTGGAGGAATGTCACGTGTATTTGTTTGTCTCTTTCAAGATAAGGCATTGTCCCCACAACCAGTATTACCCTCCACTTTCCACGTCTGCTAGGTCGGCCTCTTTTCCATCGTGCCTCTCATCTCTTTGCTCTTCACCTCTTAAAAGATCTCGCCCATCGAATCTTTCTAGCAAGCCCACCTCCCAACCCTGGAAATTCCTCGCAGTGGGTGGTAGCACTTTCTGGCTCTCGTGGAGAGCTTTTCGGAGCTCCAAGAACAATTCTTCCGGAAACTCTACATCCTCGACACTCGTGCTCTCTGGCTCACCGGGCTTGAGTGGTTGCCATTTTTGCGGCTGATAGAATACCTTCATTGATCGCGTCGGATCGAGACGACCCGGTGATGGCATGGAGGATGAGAAGAGGAGGTCCGGTGTGAAGACCCATACAAGAAGAGACGGTGTTGATGGCACTGACGCTCTGTCTATGGTTGGTGTGGTGGGGTGTATGTGGAACTTGCGGAGGCCAGTGTTTTCTATGAGATAGAGTAGCCGAGCCGTTATCCATTTCTGGGTGCTATACATGGGCGACGACGTTTGTGGCCAGGAAGCAGAGTGTATGTCCACGTTCCATTTCCATAACCGCCATCCGTCAGAGGTGTCGTCTGGAGTGCCTAGAGTGGCATTGCACTGCTTGCAGACAATGAAGCCCTCTTGAGTATTTTCCTGATTCATATTCTACGCGAAGTCAGCATTGCTACTTGGCTTGATGACGTTACGATTCACGAAGCGGTCGTGTCATGTAGCCTGGACATATCCTGCCAATCCCAAGAGTCTGAGGGTAAAGAGGCAGTGAAACGCCTGGCCGCTGACCCGACACACCGGCGATCCGTCGACCTAGGGAAGAAGATGCGTCCGATGCCTCGAGTACGTGTATGAGCGTATTATTCTAGGGCGATTGTATCGACGATGATGCCATGGGGAAGGCCAGATCGCCTTCTTTGCACCCGTACGTGCTGTAGCGGCACTGTGATGTCGCAAAGGAAAAAGCATGCCTTACCTGTGCTCCTTGGCAGTCCTGGTCCTTGAGCAGGAAGCTGGTCAGGTCGACGAAGCCGAGATGGTGCGTGGCCTGGAGCCGGTTGCCCGCGGCGTAGCCCTTGCCATGAATGGCACTGTCGTGGGCATGGTGGTGTAGATGGTGCTCGTCGGGCTTGTGGCAATGCCAAAAGTCCATCATCTCGGCCCAGTTCTCGTTCGGCAGGTCTCTCCACTGGGTGATGCTATCGCACGGCACGACTGCTGCGCTGCAGCCCTTGCACCGGACCTCGAGGCCAGACTGCCTGTCGAGCGACGCGCCGTCCCAGGGCACGACGTTGGCCTTGCGGTCCTCGCTCTGCAGGGCGCCGAGCACGTCGCTGTCGTCGAGCTCCTCCAGCTGCAGGCGCAGGGTGATGTCCTTGCTGTTGGGCGCTGCCGGCAGCGTCATTTCCGCCTCGCCCCCGCCCTTGACCTCGAAGGGCATGCGGATGGAGGCGGTGCGGCCCTCGTGCGAGACGGTGATGCAGATGCCGTCCGAGGACAGCTTCGCCGTCGTCTCGCGGTTGTGGTGGGTGCGCAGCGAGGCGAAGAGGGTGATGGTGCGCACGTGCAGCAGCAGCTCGGCGTACATGGTGATGAGCGTCTCGTTGGGGGCCATGGGCTGCGCATTGTCCTCGTCGCTCTGCAGCAGATTCGGGGCGGCAATGTCGGGGTCGTCTGGGGGCTTGGGGTTCATCAGGATCTTGATCGTCTCAGGGTCGAGCCCGAGGGCTGCGTACGCCGACTCGGGCAGTATGGGGCGCGACATACTGCATGAGGACGCGCCATGTTGGCGGGGCGAGGGCGAGGGCGAGGGTGCGAGGTGCGTGGGGTTAGTGAGCCCTGGAGGTCGCGCGCACTTGAGCAGCGCCCGTCGCCATGTTCCAGCCTTGGCTCATGCAGTGGAGCCGACATGACATGGAGGATCTAGCCGCTCTGGGCCGAGAACGAGGCATTCAAATATTATATTATCTACAGCATGTATAAGCATCAAGCCGACTCGACTTACTGCCCCTTCTTCTGGCTCTCCTTCGCCTCCTGCGCCAGAATGTGCTGCACGCCGCGCCGGATGCCCTCGCCCAGAGTGACAATGGGCTCGTAGCCCAGCCGCGTCCGCGCCTTGTTGATGTTGTGGTACTTGGACATGGAGCTGTAGCGCACCTGGGCCCGCGTCAGGTTGGGCGTCTTCCCCACGAGCCAAAAGCCCCACTCCAGGACGGTGCCAATGGCCCACGCCGTGTCCGCGCTCAGATGCCACACGCTCGACAGTGGCAGGCGGTCGCCTGCCTCGTGCCAGACGGCGCGCGCAAAGTCCCAGAAGTAGACGGGCTCGCCGTTGGTGATGAAGAAGGCCTCGCCGTCGACGCGCTCCGTGTCCAGCGGCAGCGTCGGCATCAGCTTGTGTGTCTGGAGCAGCGCGATGAGAGCAAGCACGTGGCCGTGTGCAATGTTGCCCACGTATGTAAAGTCGAACAGGTTGTTGTTGTCGCCGATCTGGAACTTGGTCTGCCCCTTGCGGTACGCCGTCACCATCTTCGGCAGCACTTGGACGTCGCCCTCGCCGATGATGCCAGCGGGCCGGATCGCGCACGTGAGGAACGTCTCGGGCGTGCGGTTTGCTGCGAGCACCGCCGTCTCAGCGTATGCCTAGACACATCAGTGCACGTCAGTGGCCGTCTGCATTTATCATCTCTGCCCGGGGCGTCCTTACCTTGGTGGTGGTGTAGTACTCGGGCTGCGCATCGCCCGCGACAATCGGCCACCGCTCGTCCGCGTTGACCAATGGCTCCGTGGCACTGAGAATGACGCTGGCCGAGCTTGTGTAGACGAAAGCCTTCACGCCTGTGTCCTGCGCCGCCTTGACCAGATTCTTGGTGCCTCCAACATTGACCTTGTCGTGGATCTCAGGCTTCAGGTTGAAGTGCGGCGAGGCCGTGTGGATGACTGCGTCGGGCCGGAGCTTGGAGAAGAGGGCCGTCATGGCCGCCAGGTCGGTGATGTCGCCGTCATGGTACGATACGTTGGGGCTGCCATTGCGGTTCGAGTTGGTTCGTAGGTCGAGCACCTCGACCTGTGTCTGCGGGTGACGCTCCACGATGTACTTGACGATGTGGCTGCCCAGAAAGCCGCAGCCGCCGACAACAACCACCTTGCCTAGTGATGCTGGGCCTTGTGATTGCGACATTGTGTCGTGTAAGTGTTCAATCGCACACGTGTGCTGTTCGGCGACGAATTGTTCTGCGGCCGACACGAACAGCTCGGTCGAGCAGCTGCCGCGCCTAGGGGTAATTGGCTCCCGCAATCCCAGCGCCTTGGAACATCGCCAAGCTTGCATCTTCACTCCATACTTCCTACTCCAACATGTCACAGCCATCATGCACACACCAGTCACGCCAAGAGTCGAATGTGAAAAGCGCGACCTTAAGCAATATTTTTCATTGCTACTGAGCAATGTCTGTGATATGACCATCATAAAACCCAACGCCGTGCTATGAGCAGCCTATGCTATGCTTGTCACTCCCAGTACGCCATGTATGCAAGCCGTGAGGCCAGTTGTGGGTATCGGTGAGTCACTCTTGCGATCAATGAAAAGAAAGTGGCGGCCGTTAATGTCATGATCCTGCACAGTACGAGGCTGCTCAGAAACAGTTCCTGCCAATGTTAGCCGCCGTGGAATCAAAAACCCAAAGTGGTGCCATGGCTGACATGATCCCGCATGAAACTCCTACAGTCAAAGAATGTGACTTACTCTGCACTATCCTGGACCGATCTCCTCAATTTGCGGTTGTAAACCTTCTTCTGGTCAGAAGTACCCCAGAAGAGGTTGGCAGCCTCCGGGTTAACTAGTGTCCGAGGATCGTATGCCGGCGACTCCTCCTCAACAGCAGCAATGATGGCCTCGATGTGGGAGCGCATGTCATCCTTGCGGGCAGCGTCGTAACAGAGGATGCCGTCGGGCGACACGCGGTGATGGAACAGAGGGGTAGCAAACTTGACGCGTGGTAAAACGTCTGGAAATTTAGGGCTGATGTAGAGCATGATGGTGAACATGCCGCCGTCTAAATTGGTCATGGGCCTACCAAAAAGGACCAATTGCCAAACGAACGGATTCCTCTCGACAAGGTTAAGGTCCAGTGTGACGGAACCGTCCGTTTTGTAATTCTCGACAATTTGTTCGAATTGGCGCTGAAGGTTGCTCGCGATGCCCATCTCCTTGTGTACAGCTGCCATGCCTTCCTGGGCCCAGCCAGTCATCTCCTTGTTCAGCTCCTCGAAGATCTTCACAAGACGTTCTCGGAGAGCTGTGTACTGATAACAGCCCTCCATGGTATTTCCTGGGCCTTCGAATGGCATCTTCTCGAAACGATCCCCGTCCTTGTGCTTCTTGGCAGCCTCGTCCACTGTTGCCAGGTAGGATGGGTAGTACCAAAGGAAACGTCGCTTGCAGAGATCTTTGAACGGTTCAAACGGCGTGTCTTCTCCGCCTAACTTGTAGTCCTCCTCGGCGTTGTAAACGGTCACGCCCGGGCGCTCTTGGTGAATTCCGAGGTACTCTTCCAGGCGCTCTACAACGGAAATTCTCAATGACTCGTGTCTAATCTTGTCGACGTATGCTGCCTGATTCTTCTTATCGTAGTCCGAGTTGGCGTCTTCAAACCCGGGCTCGTTCTCGTACGGATTGGACGACATCAGGCTCTGGATGGAGATGAGGATAGACTCAAGACCCTGTGCTGAGGACCACTCCTCGCCACGCTCGCCTCGCCACGTTCTGTTCGGATTTGTTACAGAAGCCCGCATAGTGGACCGGGAGGGAGACTCACCCAAGTATGGACAAACAAACCTTCCCGGCAGCGTAGATGTTGGGGTTGAAGCGTGTGCGTCCGCCATTCGTTGTGATGGCAGTGACACCGGGAGCCTTGGTTGGGTACTCTTTGGTGAACTTGACAGCGAACTCGAAGAAGCCAAACTCGTAGGGCGTGTCGGGCGGACCGATAATCAGCGCCCTGACATGGCGCACATCAATGTCACGGCACGCGACTGCAATGGAGAGATCAGAGCCCCTCTGGATCTCGCTCAGCTCGCGCGTGATGCGGAGGATGGACTGGTTCGACATCTGATAATGCCGTGGGGGCCTTCAGGCTGCGGGATCGCGTGGTGAGAGGCGTGCTGGTGCGGGGTGGATTGATAGTGCGGGCTTGGAGCTGGCGGTGGTTGGGTTTGTGATAGAGAGGGGCGGGGCCGGCGCGGGCGCGGGCGGAGTTTGAGCAAACAGGAGGAAAGGGCAGCCAGCCGTGGGCTGGTGAGTGAAGTGAGGTGAAGAATGGACGTTGAGGAAGCTCAACAAGCTTGAGCTCAGGTGCGCGTACGACCTAGGCTGCGCTCGCTGCTCGTGGAGGGACAGCGTTAGGACGACGACAGGTCAATAGAAAGCTGCAGACGCGGCGATGCAGAGCTTCACACGAGCTTGCGGAGCTTCACAAAGCTGTAGGTAGTGTCTCAGACCTGAATGTGCTGCTGATGAGCTGTTGATCTGGTACACCTCCGCTGCGCTGCAAGTGGGGCACAAGCCTGCCAGGGTCCAACACCATCCACCGTCGTGAATCCAGCCCTTGATCACGTCGCATTGCGTCGCGAGACACCAGCCGCTTCGGAACTTCGGATCTCGGAGCCAGTACGCGCTCGCTCAGCACTAGACCCGTAGTTTTGGACAATCATAGTGCATACGAAGCTCCGTCCATCTCTCCGCGGTTCACCATGTAGGGCACGATTCCCCTGCCCGCCGCGAATACGCTGACATACTGCAGGGTCGTCTTTGCGCTCTTCGTTATCAACAAGGCCGGTGGCCTTGTCTACAACCGCGAGTTCCACACGGGCATGAGCAAACTCTCCAGCAACGACTACCTCACACTCGCCGGGTCGTTCCACGGGTGCGTGATCGCATTGCGATGCTTTCACGGCTACCACTGACTAGTCATAGCATGCACGCCATCACCGCCCGTCTCTCCCCCGCCCCGCCAGTGCCCAATCCTCTTCCCGCCTCCTTAGCGCCCTCGCCCTTTATAAACCGCCCGACAGGCCTCGAAGTGCTTGAATCGAGCCATTTCCGCATACAGTGCTTCCAGACACAGACAGGCACCAAGTTCCTGCTATTCACCGAACCCCAACAACCCAACGTCGATACCACGATGAAGAAGATCTATGAGTTGTACGCCGACTACGTCATGAAAAACCCATTCTACACGGTTGAGATGCCCATCAGATGCGAGAAGTTTGATCGTAGCTTGGATGGTTTCGTCAAGGTCAGGGGATGACCAAGGGAACAGTCAAAGACACCACGCATTATCCCAAGGCGCTGAGGAGTAATACCGATACCTCTACAGCTCGATCGAGTTTCAGACGAACATAGCTGTAGGGGTGCTGTGTTTAAGAGGCAGATGAAGGACTGGTCTGAACTGTTCGTGTAGCGCCAATGTGCCTGTCTCCGCCGAGGACCACCGCGTCTGTAGCTAGTGAGCACACCCGGCAGGCGAAAGACGTAGCAGGCCACCTAGCATGATGTGCACTTGATCTCGCGGTGTATGGCCAAGAAGAGACTCCCACTTGCTCATTAAATTCATGTGGTCATTCCAGACGCTGTTGTCACGCCATTTCTAGTGGTACAGTAGAAGCCGTAGATGCTCTATCCATGGCTCATAGCCTCCATCGACTTGTCTCATAGCGCTGTGCCCCCGCTGCCTAAGCTCATGCCGTGTCCATCTTATCCTCGTCGTCCTTCTTGCCCTTGCTTCCGCTTCCGCTGGGCTGCCCTTGATTGTCTAATAGCGGTTGCTTCTCGTCGCCCTCAGCCACAGGCTCGAGCTCCGTCTTGCCCTCTGCGGCGTCCTTTGACTTCTTCTCCTTGTCCTGCCGTGCCTTCTCTTCCTCGAAACTCATCCTTAGGGCTAGTGCCAACTCAGGGTCTACTGAGGGGTCTACACCAAATTCGAAGTCGTTGCCGCCTGAAGCACCGCCCTCGCCTCCAGAGCCGCCCACTCCTCCTGCACCAGATGTACCGTCGCCGCCGAGTAGCGGGGTTGAGATGAGAGAGTCGCTGAGGAGGTTTGCACTCGGGGGAATGGTGGCAAGATACGATCCCTCTCCGCTCGATACGTTCTCGCTAAAGGCCTGGAGTTTCTTGGTGGTGTCGTCACTGAGTTCACCAAAGGCCACGATGTCGATGTTTATGCCAGTCTTCTTCATCTTCTTGGCTAGCTTGATGAGGTTCTTTTCGTCTTCCTCGATCGGGCTGCAGTTGAATATGATTATCCGTTGCTTTTGCGACTTGTTTTGCCTGTGTTTGAGGGCGAGCTATAACGCTTTATTAGTACATGTATACTGAGCTACCAATGTATCACATACAGCTGCAACATTGATGCCCGTCACGAAGTGAGAGTTGCCCTTTATCTTCGTCCTGTGGAGACCATCGAGGACCTTGCCGATGTCCGTGGTCAGGGTCGTTAGGATCTCCGGGGTACTGCCACCCATGCTCATTAGACCGACTGATGACTCGGGATTGGCGCCGGTTTTGGCAGAGAAGATGAGGTTCACGGCATCCTGCTGTGCCTCCCACCGAGAGGGTACGTAGTCGCCGTTTCTGCTTGCTTCGCTGTTGTCCACACTGTTCACATCAGCAAGTATTCGGAGGTCGGGCATGAGCTGCGTACACGATCATGGAAGCTTCTAACACCATCGTGAGGGTCGAGTTGGGGATGTGAGAGTGGATGTCGGAGTGGGTGAGTGGGCGATTGACGACGATGAGCTTAGGCGGAGGTCGGAGGTCTACAAGCAATCGCCGCAGCGCACAGACTGGATAGCTAAGAGTGGAGTCACGTGGAGCGGCGGATGCGCGAGTCGTGATATGCAGTTATATTGAATTGCATTACTCGCTGTCTAGTAACCTCACTTCGATGGTGAACATTCGAGCAATTGACCTTAGTTGTGTGTTAAATTGTTGCGCATGAAGTCGCATTACATTTCTGGTCTATTTTGCCATCTCTCGAAGTCCTCTGATGATGTTCTGGTGTCGTAGTGGTCTGATGCGTAGGGTCTTGGCGGTCCTGCTGCCTTATAAGCCAGTTTCTGCGGCCGCTCCTTCCACTTCTCTACAACCCGCTCCCAGGACTCAAGGCAACCACAACCACGATCAACAGCACTCAGGAACACCCGCAACAGTCTCACAAGCTCTCAAAGATCACATCTCGTCTTTCCTACACTTTTTTTCCTCCTTACGACACCAAAAACACGTCGAACTTCACCTGTGTACGCGTCGCGATGCAGTCTCAGAACATGATTTCCGCTCTGGATTTGGCCAGCAGGTCCGCGAACATGGAGCTGGAGTGTAAGTCATTCCTTCTCGCACCGGAGGAGCCACTGCTAACGCCTTCCTCACAGTTGAAGCAAGCATTGCGAGGTTGGAGGCAATGTGCGACACGCTGTGCGCAAGCACGCGCGACCGCCTGACGCGTCGCGTGAACCGAATTCCCGCCACTCTACGCGCCACACCCATCATCGACATTCTGGCACCATCTCCCGCCACGGCACCTTCTACAGCTGTTGCCAGTGCTCCCGCGGTTTCTTCTTCGTCGGCCACGCATTCAGCGTCGGTCTCGCGTACCAAACCGACAACAAAGCCAATTGCCAAAAAGGCCCTGAATGCCTCCAGGAAGGCCAATCCCGCTCCGACTGCTGCGAAAGCGAAGCCGGCTCCCAAGCCGGTCACTAAGACCTCTACATCGCCTCCGCCTAGCAGGCACACCGCGATGAGGTCCAAGAAGAGGACCAGCGAAGACATTTCCAGTGAGAACAAGGAAAACTCTCCCGTCGTGAACAACAAACGCGCCCGCACGAATGCCGTCACCAAGACGGCAACCAAGACAAAGGCGGCACCTACGACCCGAGCAACTCGAGCAGCCTCTCGCCAGCAGAGTGCGCAGATCCTCTCGCCCAAAAATGACAACGTTCGACAAAAGGGCACGAAAACCAACACTCGCCCACGCTAGGTGTATGGGTTCTAGTTATTGCATGGTTCTTGGCGTTGTATACCCCTTCGTTGACGGCGTTCTGGTTATCCTTTCCGACTCATTCTGCTCTTCTTTCACATTCATCTGCTTTCGACAATCTGCCCTCCCCAAACTTCGACTGGGCTTGAGCTGTCCTTGGGTTGCAGTCCCCGTAAGGGCGACTCCCCTCGGGTCGCTCGCCCGGTAGAATCCGAAGGGTCGAGTAGCGGACGTCTTGGTTCTTGAGGAGGACGATGAGCACTGAGCAAAAGTCTCTGCTTGCGATTTTGTTTGCTTTTTTCTGGAAGAGTTTTGCCCAGACGCGGCTCGTGTTTTGTTTCTTTCTAGACGTACGATTCCCAGACGTGATGGTTTTTGGTTCGGTTTTGATTTCTCTGGCAGTGCAATTCCCAGATGGCGTTGGTTTTGATTTTGAGTTATCTGGACGGACGATTCCCAGGTGCACTTGCTTTGGTTTGTTTGTTTTCCCTGGACGGATCATTCCCAGAGTGTTACTGTTTTGTTTTGTTTTGCTTTGCTTTGCTTTGAACGAAATTTCTTTACTAGGTGGTTGTGGAGGATGATGGGCTTTACGAAGGAACGAGATGAATCAATGAAATGACGATAACTCAGCTGTCCACTTGACCGTGATGGTGTTTGCAATGGTGATGTGATGCACGTGTACTTGATTGTCGCGTCTGTGTTTGCATATATATCATATGTGGCCTCACATTTTGAAATCTGATATGCCAATCGGAAGAGACTAGCCTGCATAGTCAAGCAGTTTTTGTACTTGTTAATGCAGTCGTTTATCCAACAGTAGCTCAAATCGACAAGCGTTCAAGCTAGACATTCCAGCAGCCTGTCTAACATCTACTAGTATCATACAAAACAAGCTCACTATTCACACACGTGCAACTACAGCCTTAGTCCCAGCCCATGACTGCATCCTCGACGATGGGTCGAATGATCTTCCTCCCCGCACCACTCTTGTGCGTCCACACCATCTGCCGGTTACTCAGCTCATCAACACGATGCCAGGGCGTCAACTCAATGCCCTCCTTATTGTTCTCCAGCGCTTCCTTGACGGTCTTGAAGAGCGAGTCGGCTTGGTCTTGGTCGATGCGCACATCGTCACGGACCGTAAGGACGATTTCGCGAATCTTCTCCTTTTCGCCGTCTTTGTAGTGCTTCTTGTATTTGTTGAGACAAATGGAGATATCGACGCCAGATTCAGCAGTCCAGGCCTAGAAGGGAACGTTAGTGTTTGGGCGAGAGAGAGGGGGAATGAGGGTGTATACAGCATGTACGGCGAACCAATCAAAGAGCTCGGCAAAATCAGTCTTAAGTATCTGATCATCCATCGAGTATGGAATTGAAGCGAAGCCCAGGCTGACGGTAGGTGTGCGTGGAGACGGAGTGTCAATCAGATCACCCTTCCAGTCCCGACGCAATAGGTCGCGCAAGTCAAAGTTGTCGATGTCCTTCTGTGCCTCGGAGAGCTTGTCGTCGAGGTCTTCCATGACATCTTCCAGGTCCTTCTTCGCCCATGCGCTCCTCGCGAGTACGCGCTTCGACGTCTCAATATCGGCTTTGGTGGTCTTGTCGCTCGTCAAGCCGCCAGAATCAATGGCAATGGCGCCGAGAATCAGCTCCAGTAGCTCGTGAGGCATGTGATATTCTTCGTCGAGCTTCTCCAGCTCATCGAGCATTTGTCGGGCAACTATGGTGGTGCAGCTGGCAGTGATTTCGAAGATGCGCGGTTTGGCGTCAGGTGCGGTGCCGCGGTCCTTGTGATGGTCAAATATGCTGACAATGTTTGCATGGCTCCATTTGCGCAGCGGCTCAGGATGGTCAACGAGGACGATTCCTTTCAGCTTCCTGCTCAGGGTTTCGGGGTCTTCTGGCAGCTCGTCCATGGTGAGCAGGTCTTCGTGCCCGGGCGTCATCTGAGAGTTATCCAAGGCCAGCTTGTTCTCGGGACGTAGGTCCAGCGCATGCGATGGCGTCTGCAGCAGTGCGATGGCTTTGATGGGATGCGACGTGTTTGCTGTCGAGTGCCCAAGGTGGTATGCCCACGTCAACGCCGCCGTCATGCTGTCCATGTCTCCACCTTCGTTCCCTTCCACGATGGTCCATTCTGCTGCTTTGCCGGCCTGCCAGTCGACAAGGAATGCTTTCTTGGTTGCGCGACTCCATTCGCTGAAGTGTCCGACTCCCAGGCGCTGCGCTTTGCTTGTTGCGCCCAACACGCTCTGCTTGGACAGCAGGCTCTGGGGCATTGCCGCAGCAGGGCTGGCCGCGAGTAGCACGGGGAGGAGAGCTCGAATGGCCTTCATTTTGGGCCTGGCGATGGGGAGATAAGAATAATGGCAGATGGAGGAGTTTGACAACAAAAGTCGCGCCCACCCACGTGCACAAGGCGGACCTGCAGTTCAGCTCAGGGCGGTTTCAGGGTCCAACATTGCGTCAGCCAAGAACACCCGCCTGCGCCTCGCTGAGCTGTCTGGACAACGATGGAGCGATGGAGCGATGGAGTCGGTGGCTGGACAAGCCTTTTCACTTGGCAATACGCCAACAGCGATTTGCTCGGAGTCTGGAAATTGGAGAAGCCTTAGAGTTTGCGCGTCGGATCGCCACAGGTATCCTTCGGTAGAGCACGGCAGCCGGCACAGGCGCGAGCCCCCCTTATACGACATAGTCCACGCGAGAAACAAAACTAAGGCGTCGCATTCTTCACCTGCGCGTACGGCCACCTGCGCGTACGGCCACCTGCGCTGCATCCGCCTTGACTGTGACTCCAACACAGCCTCTTCTTCTCTTCTTCTTCTCTTCTTCTCTTTTATTTCGTGGCCAGCTGAAGCCCAATGGATCCCAGCCGGAGCAGCGAGGGCCACTCAGTCGGGCCATCGACGACCTCCACTACCACTACCACAACACACGGCCCGCATACCTCGACAACGGTACACTCCACAACACCTGGACACGGGACTTCGGTGCACCACTTTGGGCCTCATTCAACGACCGTCACCAGTCCCACAGTCACGACCACCTCGCAAACATCTGCGCCGCAGCCGCCGACACCAGCCGCGAATCCATCGCGGTCGATTTCGCACAGAGTGCGCAGCTCCTCGATTTCGCAAAGAGTGCGCAGCTCCTCGATCAGGATACGGAGACCCTCGTCGCAGAGTGTTCTGCCCGCACCTTCACCGCAGCCCCAGCTTCCGCAAACATCCGCAGAAGAAAATGCATGGCAGGCTGGCCGACGCAGGAGCAGCTCGGAACCACGGCCGCCGTCTTCCGTTCTGTTCCAGGACGACAGCGAGTTGCGCCGGCAGATGACAGCCACGCCTCTACAGCCGCTGTACGAGGACGCTGTGCGAACCGGCAATGGAGATGCTTCTGCGCCGAGGGCTGGACCCCCGCCATCCCAAGGGCCCAGCACAAGACGGCAGGGTTTATCGAGGCAGATCTCTGCATTGAACATACGGCGCAATCACAACCAGGCCCATCATCACCAGCACAACACCATGGACTCCAATGTGGTGGATGTGTTGGACGTCATTGGTCAGTCCGCCCTCCTGGCTGTGCGAACTCGACTGACATTGCCATGTAGATCCCGAGATTTCTGCTCTCACCACGCTGAACAACGTTCAAAACTCGTTGTTTCTTCCCAACCTCCCATGGCTCTACAACCGTCAGCCAACCTACGACCTAGGCCAGGCGACGTCAGATTCGTCCGACGAGGAGATGGGATCGGCGTCCCGTGAGAAGACCCGCGAGGACCAACTGCCACACACGACGCAAGATGGAGAATTAGAAAGCGCTGCACAGGGCAGGGGTCTCACGCGGACCAACACCATTGATTCGATTCTCTCTACCATGGAGGAAGGTCCGGAGCACCATTATGCAGTTCTTCCCCATGGCGCTTCTTTACCAGGATGGACCGATGAGGAGAAGGCTATCCTGGACGACCATGTCCGCCATGTTCTGCACTCGAAACGCGCAAAGTTCAAGCGCACCATGCGTGGATTTGGCCGCTACGTGCGCAATCCCCTTGGCTTCATTGTCACCCTCTACTTTTTCTTGATCACTTTCTGGGGAGCCGCCTGGGTCCTCTTCCTTATCGGCTGGATCTATGTCAAAGGGCGACAGCAATATTTTGTCGAAATCTGCGATCAGGTCCTTACCGCACTCTTTTGTGTTGTTGGTATAACCATGTTTCCATTCCGTATAGTCGACACTTATCACATGGCCTATGTTGCTTTCTACGCACACAGGACATGGCGCATACGGAAAGAACGAGGTCTGGCTGCTTTGAAAGACCACAACGAATTGCCGCGGCAGTCCATGGCCGTAGACAGAGACGAGGTCGTGCAAGCCGAGATCGAAGAAGAAGCCGAAGAAGAACTGCCAGTGCTCACCGAGGAAGAGCAAAAGAAGCTCGAATACCACCAAGCGAAACTTGCAAAATCGCATACCTTCTATCGACCTACCGAAACGTACACTCACAACGCATTTTCCATTAGACTTCTCATCACAATCATCGTCTTACTCGACTGTCATTCCATGTTCCAATGCGCTCTAGGAGGCACCACTTGGGGTATCTACTACAAGCACCGACCAAAGGCTTTGACCGCTGTCATTCTGTCTTGCTCCCTTACCTGCAACATTACCGCCGGTATAATCATTGGCAGAGGCGATAAGCGAAGTCGCAAGAAGCTCGTTGTGGAGCAGCTCCTGCGGCAAGAGATTACCGAGGAGGCTTTGCAGAAGCTGAGAAAGGAACGAGGCCTGAAGGCTCGAGGCCTCATGACCAAGGGCCAGAAGAAGCATGTTCAGAAGCAGATGGGCGAGAAGAAGAAGAATCCTTTGGACACTATTTTGCATCGTGGGTAGTGTTGGATAATGGAGATTGAATATAATAATGTTTACTACCTCATCTCGCCGACCCCTAGCACCTCGATGCAAGCATACACTTCACCAGTTGCCAAGTCGTTCCTCCCTGTCCATAACCACGCACGTCATGAAGTTGCATCGAACTGTTCAACACATTTACCGCAATCGAGCGGCGTATCTACTCTTCGACTACTATGTATGCATCATTAGTCTATACCATTTGAACTCTTGAAGCTATACACACATATCCGCACTATCGAGCTTGACTACAGTCGGCTCGCTGTACATGTTTTGACGTAGTAGTAAAAGGCAAATTGAGGTTCACTTTAGTAACGATTCGATCCGTACACCAACAAACAAGCACATGGCAACTTGATAGCACTAGGAATGCCACGCATGAAAATCTCAGACATGCATTTGTCCATCTTGACTACTTCACTTCGTCCCACCTTGAATCAGCCATACCACTGAACCTCAAACGTGCCCAATACACCCATCTCCTACCACATAGACTAGTGGGCACCGTACCCGTTCACGCACACGAGTCAGCCTGCGACGACATGACCCAATCGCCATTATTGCCTATTTCCGATCTGACATGTCGATCGATGGATTGGCAAAGCTGACTCGCGAACAATGCGGAAAGAAAAAGCAAAAGAAGCTTTCACGAGCCCTGTCATGGGTGCGACATGGTCCACTCGCACACACCGATACGGGAAAGGGCCTTTTCTGCGTCTTCTCCACTCGCCCGCATGAGATCGACGGTCTAGGTCACATCTCAAACATGGGAAACATGGGACGTGGTAGCCACGATTCTCACATGCTTTGAGCGTTGCACTCCGGGTCTAAGTGGCTATCAAATGCTTGGTTCAAGTTGTGTCATGGCACTTCAGGCTTCCAGTACATAGTGTGACTGTAAACTCGCTTGGATTTGCATGACTGCACATATCTTACTAGGCTAAGTATGTCGACATAGGGACAATGCCTTTGCAAAACCGGACGAAAGCGCAATACACAACATCCTCCCTGTAGGCGCAAGGCTAAAGTTCCCGTGCATCCGGTACTAATGCCATGCCCACAATGTACTTTTTTTCACACCGGAAAGCCACGAAATATCATCCCACGTACAATACGACGAAAATGAACCACATTTGCTGAATGGCCATACTAGGTCGTACTTGTGTGCCCCGTATAGCATGAGGCTCTATGGGGAAGTTCCTCATGATGGTGGGTCCCGTCCTCATCCTCGGCGGAAGAGCGACCCAGGAAGCTGCGTATGACTGAGATCAAACACTTTGATCTGGGTCGAGAAACGCCCAAACAAGGGATGGTAGTAAGGCACGATTCGTGTGGTATATTTTGGGTATGCGGTGACGCCCGAGAGTATTACGAGTACCCCCTCGCAAAGATGAAGAAAGAAAATTCGTGAGAAGAGCATCGAGAGCACGCTAGATTGTGCCGAGGCATTCGGAAAATTAGCGCCGCCGGTCGTTTTTGAAGATGAGATATATGACAATGTCCTCGGATGGTAGAAAATTAGTGGTGATATGGTACACGGAGTGCTGATGATACGGGGCAGCAACGTCCTCGGTGTGAGCCTTGGCAGATTTTAGCGATGCGGGTGCTCGTATGGTCGCATGCCGCCGTACTCGACCCCTTGCATCTGCCCTGGTGCGGGACCTCCCCATTGCGAGGCTTGCGGTTGGGGCTGAGGCTGAGGCTGAGGTTGATGTGGAGCTTGTTGCGACTGTAGAGGTGGCAGCACGTTGTTAGCTGACGCCGGCGCAGCGTTGTTTGCTTGTGCCAGCGAGGCCGTCACATTTCCGTAAATATGCGACTGAGATGGGTCGACGCGGCGGAGCATGTTCCAAGTAGTGGTCAACTCGTTGCGCAACATGTCATTCTCTTCCTGAGCCCTGCGGGCGTATTCAGCCTCTGGTCGTAAACGTGCGTTCTCGACGCGTACAGCCTCGTGTGATCTGGAGAGACTTTTGATGTACTCGATTGCTGCTGCAAGTCAACGTCTCATTCGTATGTTTGAAAGCGATCGACTTACACTTGGTGAGAATCTCCCATTTGCTGGACTTGCTGCCTGGAGAGTTTGGAAGAATCACGTTCAGCTCGTCGAACAGACCCTTCATTTCGCTTCTTCGCTTCCTTTCTGCCATCTTGTGGCTTACACGGAGCTCTGGAGTACGACTATAATTGCCGCTACCAGCAGCGAGTGCAGCGGCGTGGTCGGCGGTGCTCTGCAGGCTCGTAACACTACGGTGCTGCATAGAGTGGTGGTGTGTGGGTACCATGTCTAATCAGTGTTAGTGTGTACTTAGATGAGATGAAAGCAGACGCGCGTACCGTCATCTAGTCTCTGTTGCCCATAGGGCATCTTGGAGTCTGCGGTCATGATGCTACTTGTAATCGATGTGGCATAACTGTTTTGCCGCGATGGCACATTGGAGCGGTCCACGCTAGATTCACCACTGCTGGACTGCCTCCTCTCCATTGGATAATCGTCGCCAGGGAAAGCCCAAGCGAAACCTTTGGTGGGAGCAGCAGCCATTGGATCTGGCATGCCTGAAACACTGCGGGGGTTTGGGTTGATGACGGGAGCCCTCTTCGGGGGGTGGATGATTCGAGGCGCAGCATTGCGACCGAGAGGCGATAGCGGTGAAGTGCCATTAAGCCGCTGCTCGCCTGGGATGCCTCGCTGATGTTGCAAGTTGGATACTAATGAGACACGTGAAGGATTTTGGCTTTCGTACGGCGAAGATGGGCTCGCTATGTTCAGCTGCGTCATTCCGGCGTTCATACGGCTGTCGACACTGCTGCGACGCGAATCAAATTGCGAGCTCGCATCAACGCTGAGCCGATGGTCCGAAAAACCTGGATTCATTGGCGGAAAGGCGTTGGGCTGTTCGTGTGGTTACAAGGTGGTCACATAACGGGAAAAAGTCCATCATACCTGCTGCGAATACCCAGATGGATGCCGACTTGAGGACGGCGTGTCTGGAACGGAACTGCGCGAAGGCGATTCCTCGGGGTTGAGGAGCGTGTGCACATTGAGACTCATGTTGGGATTATTGTTGGAGACAGTGGACGAGTCTAGGGCACGTGTCAGACGGTCAAGATGCAAACGTGGGCAGCGCATGCGAATGGCAGCTGGCAGCTGGCAGTAAGACTCACGTTTACTCTGGGAGACAGACCAGTTGCCCGAGTCGCGGGCTTCGCGGGCGTCGGATTGATGTCTGGGGTGAACCGGGCTCTGCTCGGAGGGAGGGAGCTGGCCGGTCAAGGAAGCAATAGATGGCAACGGAGGGCCTTGAGACACGCTACCGGACGCGGGAGGGCGTTGGTGCGAGACAGAGTCCATGGCGCAGCGCAAGAAGGAGCGTCGGTCAGTGTGCACAACCTCAAGGTCGAGGAGCGACCTGGGGATGGAGCAAGAGGGCTGGGGGTGGGTGATGCAGACAGTGCGCCAGCAAGGGGAGCGGGCCAATGACGTGCGAGAGCGGACCGAAGCGATAGGGCAGCGGAGTCGGAAGGGAGGACAACGGTGGTGGACGGGTCAATGAGAACAGAAGAGGCGAGCCGGGTCGGTGGTGAAGAATGGCAGCAGCGTGTGCAAAGCGTGAGAAAAGGTGAGAAAGAGCGAAAAAGCGAAAGAGCGAAAGAGCGAAAGAAAGAGAGAGTGACTGAAGTAACGAGAGATGCAGTGCGAGGTGTGGGAGACGAGGGCGCACAGAAGCGTGTTTGGACGGCTCCTACCCAAAGGGGACGCTTCCAGGTGGTGAGGCGGGGCAGAACAAATCTCGAGGCGCGCCAAGATTGGAAACCCAGGGCAGGCGCAAGTGGGTGGTCGCTGTGGTCGCTGTGGTCGCTGTGGTCGCGCGGTCCAGCCCTGGAGCGGCTTCCAGTGTGGGAGTCGAGCTCAAATTCGCCGATGACGATGCCGAGAAGGCCTCTTTTGGCGTGCAGCAGCGCTCCAAGCCGAACTGGCAATGGCGGCACGGCGTGCTGCGTGTGGAGCTACGGGGGCTGCTAGTGAGGGGACAGCCGAACGAGACGTGGCTGCAGTGAAAGTGCTGCTCCTGCTGGCCACGGGAGGAAGACGGGCCTGGAGGGGGATCGTGGTGGGAACTGCTCCTGGTGGGTGGTGCCTCGTCGTGGTACACGGCGAGCGAGGTCCGACTAGGCTTCTCGGAATGCTTCTCGGCCGTGAGAAATAAAGGCACAGCAGACGTCGCGGTGCCGCGGTGCAGTGCGCGTGGACAAGAGGCTGCTCAGCGTTCAACAAATCTCGGCAGACATCCGGACGGCGTACAGGTCCTGGCGAGGGCGGGATGGCAAAGGGACAGCAGCAAAGTGTCGGTTGCGGTTGCGGTTGCGGGTGGATGAGTGAGCGCCGGCGTGCCTTGCATGGGCGGAGCTGCGAGCACTGGTGGTCCAAGGGCGTCGAGGAGGCGACACAAGAAAGCAACGGGCAGCCGTGGGCCTGGACGGACTGCTGGTGCTACGCTGCGTACTGCGTGGAGTCGAGGAGCAGGAGCACAGCACAGAGTGGTTGCAAAAGACTGTGGGCTGTGATCAGCAAGGGCCTGGGGGGGGGACAGCCAATTGCTGCAGACAGCAGATGGTGGTGCCCAGAGCCTGAGCCGGCCACACGTGGGAATCGTTCAATCGAGGCCTCGTGTATCTAGCCAGCCGTCTTAGCGGCGGCTAGCTGCACTTAGTATGGCCTCCCTGTCTCCCTGCCTCCGCGCGAACCAACATGAACGGCTCCACCGTCAGACGGCACCGCACACACGACAGGGTTGCAGTCGCAGTCGCAGTCGCAGTCGCAGTCGCATCACTGCGAGCATTCCAGCGCCGCCGATGCTGCGCGCATGCAAATCGGCAGCCAGGCAGGCGCAGCCGGAGAGGGGAGGGCACGAGATGCGCGCATGGAGCCGTCCCGTCTGGCCGTGCAGTGCGCGGTGGCTGCACGGTACCTAGGAGTAGTGGTGCCATCCATCGTCACTTTAGCCAAACCCAGCACTGGCGCCCGCGCCGCCACGAGGCGCCCAACCGGCGAGAGCGCCGAGAAAAGCAAACTCTGCCCACTGCCCGTCCACTGCCCATCCACTGCCCGCCGCCTGCCCTTGTCTTGATCGCTATCACAGCCCGCGAGACTGGTGACGTGCCATGTATGCTGCTGCAGCCTCATTCAGCCACCGGGCAGCTGCGTGCATCGCATACTGCATAGCGGACCAACACCGTTGACCTGCATCGACTCGGTCCGCTAGCGGGCTCCCCATGCCCAACATACAGAACCCCGTCGCGCCCGCCCAGGCAGAGAACACGTTGATTCCTGAATCTTGCAGCATCGCATTGAGCCGTGCCACTGACCGACCGCATTCACTGCGCTTTACTGCGATTTACTGCGATTTACTGCGAGTCGACTTCTGCCAGATCATCTGCGACTCCTCTCCCGTGCTCGATTTGCCCACCAATGGGCCGTCTTGATCGGCCGTAGCACAAGCGCACAGCACTCGCAATGGG
The DNA here is from genome assembly GCF_000146915.1 of Parastagonospora nodorum SN15. Taxonomy (NCBI): domain Eukaryota; kingdom Fungi; phylum Ascomycota; class Dothideomycetes; order Pleosporales; family Phaeosphaeriaceae; genus Parastagonospora; species Parastagonospora nodorum. The sequence goes on along the minus strand of NW_001884584.1, from coordinate 285,093 downwards.
ATCCACGGCGCATCTCCGCGCCTAGTCTCGAGATCCTTCGGCTCAATTGTCCCATTTCGTGTTCCCTACACATCGTGGCGAAACGGTGACATTCCAGCAACCACCCTGGAATCCACATACGCAGAGTTAGAGTGCTTAAAGCCGACGAATAGGCCCACCCTCGGTCTGTGCTGGTCTCTTCAGGGAGGAGCACGACATTGTCTGAAGCCAGACTAGCACCATCAGCGTGCCTTGGAGCCATGGCGACGCTCAAGCAAAAGCACTCTTTCTTAGCAAGAGCATGTGGAAGCAATTCCCGGCACAATTTCATGCGTGTTGTTCACGCCAAGCCGCAGTTCGGGCCTGCCCTCTTGAGCAGACAGACAGAATGCCACACATTCGAGCACCCTGTCCTCTTACCGTGCAACATACCTCTCAAGCCGGCCGCTCAAAGTCGACCACGGGCTCAGACCATCTTATCAACAATTCCAAATGCCCAACGAGCCAAATTTCTTCGCAATTTCGTAATCTGAGACAAAGTAGGAGAGCGACCCTTTTGTGATATGATCATTCGGTTACACGATCGACAAATGAATGTCCTGTGCACAACCCCAGCTCTCGAGCTACCACTTGAAGAGCCTTCTCGAGATTGACATGTTTGTTTTCGATCTCACCGCCATCTGCAGACTTCCTGGCTGCTCCTCTGCGAAGCCTGCAGTCAATCCACGTACCCTACTTACCACATGGCGTCTCACTGTCGCCACAGTTCTGAGTCGTGTAACAAGACGCAGACCCGGCAACCAGGTCTTGTAGGAAAACGGCCTCTGTACATGCATGTTCTGTACTCTGCGAGAATCATCCAACAACACAGGCATATCATACCCCGCAGTAAGCGCTGTCTCGAACCATGGAGCCTGCCCTCATCCACTTCTGACCAAAGTCTACTCGGAAACCTACTCGCATCATGTCAAATGGATTAACCGGTCCATTCACCATCAGCCACTACGCCAGCATGCAGAGTCTGAAACGTTAGGTAGATACACGACATTTGCTCAGCTATTAGCGCAAGAGTTTTCTTCCGCGAAACCCCATCTGCTGTACCCGGTGTTGTTGGAGCAACGGCACACGTCGCGTCTAGTGCGTCGGTATCAACTACCGCATACATGGCTCCTTTACGGAATTTACACTTGTTCCATGCACGTAGGCACACCGCCAGTATTGCCCGATCTAAGCCACCGGCCGACGCGCAGAATCTCAGCTGATTCTGTGGTGCCACCAAACGACACGTTATCAGTACATCATCTCACCTTGAGACACAGCCTTTGCGTACTGATGCTGTGCATCGACGCGTTAACTGCCAGCAGTCGGTAGCCGGTAGCAGGTGCCACTGTTGAGGCTTTGATTGTGTCACAGGTGTATTGCTAGTTCGAGTAGGTCGTTACGCGCTCAGCGTTGATATTTGGAACTTCTCTAGCGTACGGTGAAGTAACATGTGCCGAAAATGGACTGACGACTTCAAATGGCATGACGGCATGCATGACTCTCATGCGCTTGCAATGAACAAAGCCGCCGAAGCACCTAGCTAATGTGTCCCATGTTGTCGAGTACCCAGTTTGTTACGGGGCGATGCGCCGAAGCAGTAGGTACAATTGCACTGTACAACCCCTGACTCGTGCAGGACAGGGAATGCTGGTTGCATTTCGAGAAGCAATATACAAAAGGACCGGAATCGAACGACACCGCAGGAATAGACGCTTGCTCATGTGGTACGAGAGCTGAAGCAGGCAATGATTTACGTCGCGTCCTTTCGGTCCAGACAACGTAGCTGGTACTGCTTCGTAACGTGCCATTGGCAACCGAAATATTTCTGAGACGTGCTATTCCGGCTCTCCTGCTGACTGCATAGAAATTTCATTGTCCCTAGGACCAGGCTGGCTGTTACGATGGGGCGGCTATTGAGCTTCGGTCCCAAAGAATTGTAGACAGCCATCAAAGGCTGCATGGGCGTTAGGTTTGCAGTAGTCTGCGCGTGTGGACGTGGACATTGCAGGACCAGACTCGGCCCGCGCAGCCAACGGTCGATCCTCCGCACCCTATCAGGACGTCTGGGGATCATCACGTCACGTGCTAGCGTACCGGAGATTTTGCAACGTGCGCGACGCGGGGCGCAAGGCGGCAGAGTGGGAACATCCGGGCCGGCCTGAGTTTGCTGTGCGCTGCATGCAACACGACACACGACACAACACGAAGACAACGCGTCGGTGACCAGAGAGGTAAGGACGGAGACCACTGCATCTCCGAAAATGGGGGTTGGCGCCCAAACGGAACAAATTGCTGCGGTGCCGTTGAAAGCCGCCTTTCCCTTCTTGAGACTGCCCCGCGAACTCCGTGACCTGGTACCCAGCACTTCCACGGCTTTTGCAATTGGTCGCGGGCTGACTTGGCCCAGATCTACGACTATGCTCTTCGGATAGACGATGACCGGAGCCTGCGTGCTCTGCGCATTGAACGCCGCAACTTGAAATACTTCACGCCCAGCGCGGCTGCGATCCTGCTGGTCCTTCACCATGAGTATTTCCTCGTCAACCGCCAGGTTGCCCGCGAAGCCCTCGAAGTCTTGCTCAAGGACCACACCGTCTTTCTCAGCTGCGGTCCCTTTGTGCTCAAATCTCTGCTGGAGAAGATCGAGGAGCAAAATGGGCCGGGCCGACAGTGGCTCAAGTGGATGAAGAAGATCGAGCTGGACTGGGTCACCTTTCCCAACCTGACTCACTACCCGCCCGATCGTGAAGAGGGTAGAGACGACTGGTACTGGGAGCAAGACGAGCAGGAAGTCGATGTCGACTATCTCCGTGGCGCCCAATACAACGGCCACTACGACGAGTACGATCACGAGGGCGGTCATTACGACGACAACTTCTATGACCCATCCGACGCCACCTTGTATCCATCCTTCCAACAACCCCCAGCAGTCCAACCGCCGGATCCCAACGACCCCTTCGGCTTCGGAGGCCACTATCCCTTTACTGACCCCTCTCGCAATCCAAACCCCGATGAAGCCCCATCTTTATCTCGAGAAGACATTTCAACCAAGCTCGACTTGCTCGTGCAAATGGAAGTCACCCCGCTCTTCACGTACCTTGCCTCCCACACCTTCAACCTAACCAGCATCACTATCCCCCTCTACTTCATATCCCGCGAGTCCCATCACCACCGCAGCATCACGCGCCCTGGGTACACACTACCACTGAAAATACGGTACTGGGTACAAGTATGCGTGCATGCCCTCGAGGTATTAATGGATGCTACATGTACGCTCGATGAAGTCGTTGTGAGATATCTGCCGTGGGATATATGGGCATCCATGGGCCCTGCGGACGATCTGAGTCGCGTTGCCAACATGGGCGTATGGTTTGATGATGACATGGATGATGAGAGAGAAGGTGAGGGCGAAGCATTCCGCGCTATCTGGAGTGCGCTGAGGGAGAAGGGATATCGAGGGAGGATGGGACTGAAGGCAAAGATTAAGTATATCAAGTGGGATGGTAACGTGGATGCGTTTCGCGTCGGAGACGAGTTGGAAGTCGTTTTCAGCAAAGAGGACTGACGATAACCTGGATGGAGCAATCTCCGAGTATTTAATGAGTAACAAATGAGTAATGAGACGAAATGTCAAAAACGCAATTCCCCTTGGTGCACGATATTGTTGCGAGTAATGAGAGCTGACCGAATCGACGGTATATCTCATGGCGCGAAAGCCTGATTCTGCGTGAGTAATATCTATCAGTCGAACTTCGTTGTTGGGTATCAGCTTTTCGGACAATGCTTGGACGAATGGCTTTGACAAAGACTGCTGTGGCAGGATTCTAGCAATGTTTGCACATGCCTCAGCTACATGTAGTTCGATGTCTTCGCACGACAGCACAACACGCAGGTTTTGTATAGTTATTCATTCATGCTAGTTGTGTCTCAACGCCGTACGATAGCGAGCATACCCTGCCAGCCGTAGTTTTCCAACCCAACTTGTTCCAATGACACAAATAAGACACAATTGTTCAACACAAGCTGGAACGTTAAGCATGAGCGGCAAAAGCAATAGCCCTGACCGCTTTGCAAGACCAGCGGACAAGGTAACTCAATCGTAGCATCAGATCCGTCGTGAGCGCCATGCTTATGATCTATTCAGCGACCGTAGTCCAGATAGCCCGCTGCGAGCAATCTAGAAGTCCCAGAACGATTCTGTACCCTTCTTGCCGCCCATGCCATCACCTTGAGTGACAATACCACGCGAGGTGCCCTGCTTGTTGGTAGCGTTGTTCTCCTTCTTGCCAGGAGACTCGTCGAAGAGTGAGAATGACTCGGCACCCTTGCGAGTTCCCATCCCGTTACCGGCCACGTTGATGCCAGCGCGAGTCTCAGGAGAGTTTTGGTAGAGAGACCAGTTAGTCTTGGTAGCCTTGTGGTCGACAGATGGCTTTTTCGGTGGCGCGTTCTTGGCTGCGGGGCTCTCGTCATTCATGTCCCAGTGTGCACCAAAGTCCTTCTTGCGGTTCTCGTTCTTGATGTTGTGCGTGACATCGCTCAAGGGGCGCTGGTCGTCGTCATACGGAGCATCGTCAGCGTCACCTGCGGTGGTGCCCATGACGTGGTCTTGGTACAAGCCCATGCCCTTGTTAGAAGTGCGACCCTTAGTCGAGGCAAGCTTGCGCTGGCCTTCTGGTGTGCCATCGTCGACAAACTCAAAGTGGGGGTCCGCGTCGGGGCGCGCCTTGTGGACAACGGGGCGGCGGACTGGGGAAGTCTCCTGTAGCAAATCATGTCAGCAAGGAGTCACACGAGGGGGAGCAGAGATACGGAGGCAACCTCAAGCATCTCTGGCTGATAGAAAGGACCGACCTCATCGTCGCTCCAACCGAAGTGCCGGACGGCTTGGGGCTGCGTCTTGGTCTTGGTCTTGGCTGGGGTCGCAAAGTCCTCAAAGTTCCAGTTGGCCTGGCCCTTGGACTGGGACTGAGCGCGCGCTGTGCTCCGCACCTTTGAAGAGTCCTCCTCTGGGCCGTCACCGAATGTAAAGTGCTCGTACTTCTTGGGGTTCGTCTTGACGCCGGGGCCCTTGACTGCTGCTGTGTCGTCGTCCTCGTCCTCCTCGAACAGACGGCTGGCCTTGTAGTTCTTGCCACTGCCTGCCTTGACGGGGATCTTCTGCGGTGACGGCGACGGAGAGGCCGAGTTCTCGCCGACGAACAGCTCCGAGTACTCGCGAGGAGGCGGCTTCGCTGACTGGGCACGCGGTGCTATCGGCCTGGAGTCTTGCGATTCGTCGTCTTCGTCGATGCTTCGGTTCTGGAACAGGGAGAGGGAGGCATGCGGGTCGTTCATCGCATTGTTGGTGGATCCACGCGAGCGCGAGGCAATCGAGACCTCATCTGCGCCGCGCGAGGTGGTGGAGCGGCGCGAGGCTGGCTCCGAGTCTGGCTGTGCAACGGCGGCAGCGGTGGAAGCAATCAGCTTGGACTGCTCCTGGCTCTCGCGAATCGGCCAGTTGCGCGAGCGCGCGCCGATGACATCGATCTGCTTGAGTAGTGCGCCCTGGTCCCAGTAGAGGCGGATTCGGGTGATCTTGCCCGCGCCGTCAAAGTGCACCTTGTGGATCTGGGGGAATTAGCCGTGCTGGAGCCGCCATGGCAGTGCAAGTGCGGTTTTACCATTGGGAAAGTGACGGTCCGGTCCGACACAAAGTTGTCGTCCAGGCCTGGCAGGTAGGCGCCGCCGCCGTTCTGGAACTCGATGGTCGTGTCTACGTCGATGCTGAGCGCATGCTGGCCCGCAATGGCATCGAGAATCTTCTCGCTCTTCTTCTTCAGCAGCTTCTCCTGGACGGACAGGTGCTTGATGATGGCCGTCGCGTCGCTTATGCTGGTGAGGGTGGTGATGTAGTGGAGCGTGGCATTGGCAGCCAATGCGCCCGTGGACGGATTGGCCAGGAAGGCCGCATACATGTCGCGGAGTGACATGGCGCAGTGGGGATATTGCTGTTGTTGCTAGATATGTGGTTGGGTGGGGATATGCGAGTGTTGATGCGGGGGTCGTGGTGGTGGCGCGTGTTGGTGGTACAGAGGCGGGCGAGGTAAACAAACAGTTGCGCGTGTTGTGATGGGAAAGAGCGACGACGACAGCACGCTGGAGAGAAAGGCGCCCCTATGGTCGCGACAGCAAACGACCCGCGGTCCTGCTCATTCTAGCCGTGTTGTTTCCATGCAGGGGTCTCCCGCCGTTGCATCACAGGCATTAGCTTGCCGCAACGTCGCCCTAGTCCCCATATTGCCCTCACTAAGATTCCGAAGCTCTGGCAGTTGCGGAGACCGTTTGGGGGAATATGCGTTTTCTTTCATCGATGCTCGCAGGCCTGCGCCATCTCATGAGCATTTTGTCGACAATGTCTTGATCAGCCGGCCCGAGTGCGTCTTGCGTCTTCACATGCTCGTGTCGACAACGTCCATGCCGCCTGGCGCGTTTCAGATTGCCTGTCCATGCGTCCTCAAGTGCTCCTCCTTCGTCTGTTGGTCACGTGCCGTGAGATTCGCCTCGAGGCGCTGCCATTGATCCCTCATCATAGCGAGGCTGCACGCTGCTCCGATGCTTCACAGACCCGCCAAACGTTGTGTGAGCCGCACGAATGTTCAGAATAGCTTTGCATACTCACAAGTACTGGTATTATATGAACATGATGACGCGCTACACTATGTACTCATACAACATGGAACGATAGTACGCTTGGAATGACGAGCTGAGACTTTACGAGACAAAACAAATGGACATGAAGACATATGAACAAGATCAACCACCTGCACTTAATCGTCTCCTAGGAGGCTCTCCAAATCCTCTTCGACGCCTCCTTTCTCCGCGTCTGCATCAAAGCACATCTCCCACCTGAGAACCTCACTTGGCCAGTCCATCTCAACACTCGGCCGTTCTCTCACGAACCATGCCAGGCCCGCACCAACAGCTCCGAACAAGGCCAAACAAGACCAAAGTGCCAGATTCGTCGTCTGCACGCTCACATCGTCGCTGAAGTAGTAACTTGTGCCAGACACCGCAACAGCGAAAGCCTTAAACAGGCTAGCGACCTGTAACATGCCTACTGCAGTGCCTGCAGAAAAAGCATCAGGCGTCGTGTTCAGGACAAGCAGCGCAACGCAGACAAGTGCACCTCCTGTTAGCGTGTGCTTGACCAAAATGCTCAAGACAGATACCACCGGAACCAAAGCCACGCATGACGAGGCCAGAACCGCAAGGAGAGGAGTTACAAGGTAGATCGCGGGAAACAAAAGGGAAACGGAGCGGTAGATTTTGACAAGACCGTACTTCTGCATCGCATATGGAATAGCGAAGAAGACGGCCACGCCAGCAATGCCTCGGACAATCAAGACGACAATGCTAAGCCACTCGCATGGTATGCCCATACCGCCATGTTGCGAGTCGCTATGACCGAGATGGGGGAGCAAAACATCAAAAGTCGCGGCGTGGAGAGATAGCAAGCAAAACGAAGATAATAAGACAATGAAGGACGGCGCCTGAAGGAATTGTGCGATCTTGATAGGCTCAGGGCGGGCGATGACGTCGACGAGAGTAATGCCTGTGTCCGATGAATCGCGGGCAAGAAAGGCGGCCTTCTCGCAGTCCATGTTGTCCACCGAAGACTGTTGTGGCAGTGTTTCCTTGAGGAAGATAGACGCTACAAGTGCGATGGCAAAGACAGCAGTACCGCATGCGAGTTCGGAACCCAGGGTGGGGAACTTCTCCCATACCATGCCGTAAGCTTGAAGACTCTCTGAAACCATTCCCTGCATGAGAGGTCCGAGGGAGCCACAGAGCGAGATCAATGGTAGTCTCGCAACGTTCTTGGCCCTGGCATCGGCACTTGTGCTTAGGTCTCCAATCATGGTCAAGCTGGTGCAGACAATCGTTGAGCTGGCCATGCCTGCGAAAAAACGGAATATAGCACATCCTCCGAGGCTGGTGACGAAGCCTCCACTCAAGCAGCAAACGAACATGGTCCACAATCCAAGCAGCGTGACACGTCGTCGTCCCATTCGATCTGTGAGGTAGCCCCAGAAGAGCCCACTGGTTCCGCCAAACGCGTATGCGCAGTCAAGTATGCTCCGGAGGTAGGACGTGGAGAGATTGCCGCAGTAGTCGGATGATGAGAGGAGCATTTGGAGCTGGGGTTGCAGGCTAGAAGCCATGATACTGCAGAACAAGAGTGTAAGCAAACATGGCTTGAACTCCTGACTACCACTTGAATGCAGAACTTACGCTTCAGCCAGAAACACAATGTAGACCAGCATCAGTTGCCTGCTCCTCGACTTGTCTTGCCCACTCGCGATATCGAAATTATCCGCCTCTTCCTCGGCATACAGCTCCTCTTCCAACTCTTGCGCTGGCACTTTGTCGTACTTGCCCAACTCCTTCACCGGAATGAGCGACCTCGTCCTTCTGTGAAATCCCAACATCTTGAAGTACTCGAAACCAAACAAAAACACAAACAGCAATGTCGATGACGCGTGAGCTGAAGGACAGGCAGATCACGACCGGCGCAATCAGGACCCAGTGAGCGTAACGGCCTCCGAAGAGTGCCTAATAATATGTGGTAATGGTGCTAGAGGGAGCGACAAGAAACATTCGACACTGTCAAGGGAGTGACAGACTCCGCCTGGAGAGAAGAGGTTGCAAGTGTGAGGGCGCCAACTGCCATGGCGAAACAAGAGGGGGATGGCATGGTTCGCAGCACCCTGAAACGCACCGTGCACGCCTATCGGGCTATTGGTCTCAGCGCGTCGCGCTAACGATAACCAAGCCGCCCAGACGGCACGCAGGTGATGTCAATCGTTGGCTGCCACTGATCGGTCCCCGCATTCGATAGTTGGGGGTGCAGTAGTGCGGGTGGCGAAGATCAGCGGGTGAAGGAGTTTTGGAGTCATACATGATGGAATGCATCAAAGGTAGGAGTCACAGTCACGACCAAGCAGTTAGGAACGAGGCTTGTTTCCTCCACATTATCGTATTCTACTAATACACTATCTGATGACCTCAACCCAGCCTGACACTCTAAATGGGAGAGGGGGGGAGATCAAAATCAGTTGCCCGTGAAAGAAATCCGGTTAAACAAAGGTCGTTTGTTTTTTTGGGATTTTCTGTTCTTGAAGATCGAGGGCGCTGCGCCGGGCAAAGCAGGGAGGGGAAAATCATAATCGTGATAGCCCAGTACATGAACCTCCTCTTTCTACGTATCATTGTATGTGCTGCTATAACCTGAACGCCAGCAAAGAAAGGGAGCTGTTGCTCGTGTAAAAGCAAGAAATGGGTGAAATCGCTATACAAATGCCCGCTCGTGATCGTTTACAATGCAATGAAGTTACTAAGCGCCGTAGTTGTTGCCCATCAGGTCGTCCAGCGTCGTGGAGGGCTCGGCGTACAAGCTGTCGAACTGTCCTCCAAGCTGGTTGAACTCGGGAAAGAAGTTCGCGGTGTTGTTCATCGCCATACTGCTTGGCTGCATCGTGTCGAACAGTGTGAAGTCTGCAGCTGGCCGGCTGAAGGCCTGCATGTCCATGTCCATATCCATGTCGCCAAAGCCCTCGTCCATCTGCAAATGTGGGGAGAAGAGAGTGACATCTGGCTGAGCCAGAGGTGAGAGATGCGGAATGCCGTTCGACATGGTGTTGGTGAACGGAAGAGGATCAAAGTCAAAGCCAGTGCTGAGCGCCGGTGTTGGCTGCTGCTGAAAGCCGGTGGTGAAGTTTGATCCCAAGGCGCAGGTGTTGAAGACATCGTTATGGTTGATGGCGGTGTCCTCCGGTGTCACAGCATCATCGAATGAAGTTGGCTCAATGGGCGAATGTCCGGACGAGTATGTGAAGTGAGAGCCGTCAGTGGTGATGGAATCGCGTCGGAAGTCATCCTGAAAGCCATGCATGCTCACGGCCGGAGTGTTGAAACCATAAAACTCGGCAAAGTTATCCATCATGGGAACTTGAGGTGAAGGAGCATAGGGTGTAACAGGTGTCGTCATAACTGCCGACATAGGAGTTCCAAGGAAGGGAGTGAGCGGCGTGGTAGGGCTACGCTCGCTGCTGGTGGGCATCTTCTTGCGTCCGTTGCTCTTCGAGCGGACGTACTCCCAGCCATGAGCCTTCTCCATGTGCTGTTTGCAGTTCGACTCACGCTTCGATGCGTATGTGCATGGAGGATAGAGACACTTGTACTGCGCTGGTTGGGCGGAGTGCTTGTCATTCATGTGCCTATCGCGTTCCTTCTCGGTTGGCCAGCCGAGGTCAAAGTACTTGCACTTCTCTTCGGAGCACTTCCATGGGCGAGAGTGAGTTTTCTCGTGCTTGGTCAAATCGCAAGGTCGCTTGAACTCCTTCTTGCAGTCGCGGCAGGTGTGCATTACATCACCAGGCTTGTCGGACTTCCTTCGGCGTGCCATGGAGCGGGTAGCTTCATCCTCATCCATTTCGTCGTCAGAGAGAGGACGCTTTGACACCTTGTAGGAGCTGTCGATGCCCTCTGCGAGAGACATGGATTTGCCATTCTTCTCACGTACCAACTGCATGGGGCGGCCATCGTGGCTGAACCCGCCGCGGAGCGTGATCTTCTCATCGCTATTGAATGCTTGATTAGTGCGGGTAAAGAGAAAAGGCGCCGCGCGATCATACCGGGAGTAATCCATGTCGTCTAGTGACTCGCCCTTGGATTCTTTTTGTCGTGTTGCAGCCATAATTCTGGCGTATCGTTGGATCTGCTCAGCCAAATCAAGGAAGTAGTTGTTAGTGTACGGGCGGTCGGATGGTAGGCGCTGGTCTTGTTCGGACAGTTGCTCGACGGTTGCGTGCAGAAGTTGAATTGATAGTTCGCAGAATTGGAGGTAAGAAGTCGCCGAGGCCGAGAGCTCCTTTAATCCACGAAGAATGCAATAAGCTTTTGCATACAGAGAGGGGGAATTTTTGATTTCACTTACCGGTGCCAAGAATATAAGGGTCTTCTCAAGGTCGCGGAGGTTGCAAATACTCTTCTCACCTATGCGTCGTGGAACGTCCTGGATCAGGGGGTGAAAGTCCTTCAAAGACTCCTCTGCGAGGATAGGCTTGATAATATTATCGTGAATCTGCTGGCACGCGTACTCGCCAAGGGTGTGCTTCTCCTCCGAAGCGCCCAATGACGACATGGACCGGGTGATAGCAGAGTGGGTTGACGTGATGGAGGTGTTGACGGAATCACTGACACTGGAGGGTTGAGTGCGAGCAGCGTCTTTAAGTATGTCAGAAGGCGGGGCTCCCAAGACGGGTAGCTGCGATGGACGCTTACCGTATTTTGATCCACCAATGCTGGATCCGAGACCGCTATCAGAAGCGTGCTCGTGGGTGTTGCGTTGGACTGCAGATGGCTTTGAGTCAAGCTCCATTGGGGTGGTGTCCAGAGTAGCGTTGTCGAGAACAAAACTGGGGACCGGCAGCACTTCAGGGTCGGCAAGGATGTTGGCAGCGATGGCTGAGGCCGCCTTGTGTCCGGAAAGCTGCTTGTCGAGGCCCTCGAGCAAGTTGGTGATGCGACGAACGTTGGAGTGCTGGTCGAGGAGCGCTACTAGGCTCTCCGGACTGGTTGGCGACCGACGGGGCATGAAGGGTTGATTCTCCAGACCACAAATGTCGGAAGACAAGTTCTTTGGCGAAGAGAAAGTGTCACTCTTGCGAAGAGACATGCCATGCGTGTTGAGAGGGGAGGTCTGGCCATTAATAGGCCGGCGACGGGGGTGGCTGTTCTGGCCGTGGGGTGCAGACATGTTGTCGATGACTGGTCGCACCTGAGCTCGGATTGAGTGGAAGGCCTCAGGCTATGAGTCACTGCACCTGTAGACTTTACAGAACCCGAGATCCTTTGGATCAAGCGTGAATTGAAGCGGATCCAGATTCACTTTCTCATTGACCACAGAAGGGAAGCGGTTTGGCGGCCGCGGAGTGCCGTGCAATGATAGGCTGGAATGGGCAACAATGGAGAGCTGTAAGTTGAAGGGCGCGGCGGTCCTTTCACACGCCTGGCGGGGGTAGTGAGCAGTATATAGAAGGCGCAGCAGCAGTCGGAGTAAGACGGGCGGCAAGCGGCAAAAGACGCAAGAAGGGCGGAGAGACGTCGAAATGAGAGGGGTTGAAGCCTCAGGACAAGATCCAGGTGGGACAAGCGGTTTGTATGGAGAAAGGTTTGCGGGCAGAGGGGATAGAAGAGACGTCGACGTTGGCGGGAGTGAGGTTGAGAGGAATCACGTTGCAGGCCGTGCTAAGCCTCAATGAGGGCTGCTGCCTACGCCAAGAACACGCGTGCACGCCCTAGAATACGAACTATCCCAGCATTCGCACAATAGCACGCCCCGAGGTCGAGGTTTGCAACGCCAATTGTGCAATTACTCTGCTTCACGCAGGAACTTGCGTCGTTGACGCGCGGAGCGGGGGTATTGCAGCGCGCACTTCACCGCGACCGCTCTTTCTTCACCCACGAGTTTGCTATCGCTCGCAAATGGCCCCCAAACGAGCGGTCACTCTGCGACGGGAACACGCTCGCCATCCACTGCGCAGGGCGCCGCTACGCCCAAAAGAAAACCGGTCAAAGTCCCATCATACGTCCAGCGAATGGGAAGCGCCACGCTAAGAAATGCTTAACAATGTGGGTGGTGGCTTATGACTTCGCCGCGATGTGTGCTCCGTCTTTCCGTCGTGAGCGGCACAGTCAATAGCGCACTCACTTCCCGCTGCGATGAGATAAAGAGCACTGTCCTGCAGTATACACATTGCTAAACTGCGCGCTGTCGGCCCTTTGCATTGTGCAGACTACGTCACAATAGCTGTGCCGTACGCGTAGTGCAGTTGCTGAGCGGGTAGCCGAGACGTCAACTTCTCACCGGTAGCAGTGGGGGCTAGAAACTTATCAAACCAGCATCGTGCTCCATGTGATTGACAAGGCTAAAGAGGGCTGATGTTGAGGGCGGTGGTTAGAGGAAGGTTGGACTTTGATTATCAAAACCCGATCCTCCGGGTGAAGCGGATCTGGGACGACACCATGTGAGGCTTGAGTGTTTTGAGAGTTTAAGGCCTCCCACTGTCGCCACTGTGTTCGTCCGCAAGTATTGCACACTACTGATCACATTCGATGAGCACATCTGTGATATGTGGACACGTGTCCCCCATCTAATATTTCGGCTTCTCCCCTCTATTGCTCCGCCTTTTCTTTTGCCAATTTGTTGATGCCAGATGCGGACTCTCGCGAAGTAGGAGGCAAGTTGTAACAACTGTAGCTCAATTGTCTAGGATGATGAAAATACATACGAGACCGCTGATGTCCGGGATTGCCTGTTCAAAAGAATCTCAAGGCATAGCTAACCAATCCTCCGACCAGCTTGGTGCCCTCTTCTCTCCCTCATCGTCTTCAAACGCTTTTTTACATGCCTACCTCACAATTTGCTCCGACCATCCCACCCTTAACTCCGAATCTAGCCCTTTCCACTCGACCATGTCAAAATCATTGCAAAGTGACTGCACAACCCGATCCATACCAACACCGCACCTCTCATCTCTCTTAGTTCGTTCATTCATATCTGCTGTTTTGTGCTTATTATCGCATGTACACTTGTCCAAATACTCCCCTTGTGTCTGGAACCACATGTCCGGCTTGAAGCCGAATTGCTCGATCGTGGAGTCTGCAGCAAACCTGTTGCCGTGTCGACTTGTGATGGCAAACATACTATGCCGGACTCGAGGATCTGACTGTACGGAGCTATGGTGAAACACTATGCGCGAGTTGGGCGTAGGCGTGAGCCATTCGACAGTAGCGCCGATGTCTTACAGTGCGTGCTGTATGTGGTCGAAGAGAAGATGGATGCTCGCGTCGCACATGTTGAGTTTCGATATGCCGGCTTGCAGACATGGTGATAGAAGTGGAGGGAGTGTATCTGCCCCCGTTGCGAACAACAAGTTCCTCTCCTTTTCCCTTATAAAGTCAATAGTGATGATGGTAGGCTTATCGGGGTTGGCTTTTGGTGGATTCCTGAAGTTTATTTGCCCGATAATGGCGACTTCAAATTGCTGGAGACACACATTGAATATGTGTCAACAGGGTGCAACAATGGTCTTGACTTGATCATAGTCGCTGGCGCTATGAGCTTTGGCCTGTTCAGTCAATGGCAGTGAGGCCTGCGACTCGAACAGTTTAGCTGTTGTGCTGAGCTTGAACCATTGTCGCTTCCGTATGTGACTGTGTAGGCCGTCTGTCCAGATTGATATCATATGACAGCGAAGGTTGATAACAAGTTCGAGGATTGAAGGCCGCAACTTTCATTCAGGAGGAGCTTAAGAGGATGTTGAACACCGGTCTGGTTGTGTATACACTCAAAGTGAATCACGAGACATATTGCTTTGCAATGGCGATAGATACAGTATGAAACGCGGTGGAGGCAAGCGAGCACTGGAGTTTTTCTGGAGTACCACAAGATACCTAGTGTTTGTGGACTAGTTAGAGCCATCGCGACAAGGCGCGACCCTCTGGGCCGCCACAGGAAAAGGATAGACTAGGATATTGGACATTATCTTTGTGTTCTTGCAACTGCTTACAAACACACATACCCAGACATCACAGCGTGCAAAGCGAAAAATGTTTGAGAAAATAGCATTGGACACTATATACATACACCAGGCTCAACTCATACTAGAGAGCGAGTGGTGACAGGAAACTAAGACTTTTACCTATGGAGACCATGAACGCCATCCAGAAAGAGAGATCTCATCCATATAGTATCGTAACATCATCAACAGACAGCCGAAGCCCAGAGCCATTGACCGTGCCACAAGGGCATTATTCAACGACCCATAACTTACCATCGAAATGATCAAATCAGATACAGGGAATGTGAAGGCAGTAAGGCGCAGGGGCGAGAAGTTTAGTCGAAGCTCTTCTTCTGGCCCTTGAACTCGCCGAAGCCACCACGGTTGGTGCTGAAACCACCACGACCGCCACGACCTCCACGATCTCCTCCACGGCCACGACCGCCACCACGGCCGCCACGGTCGCCAAAGCCACCACGGCCGCCTCCACGACCACCGCCGAAGCTTCCACGGCCTCCACCGCGACCTCCGCCGAAGCCACCACCTCCGCCATTGTCAGCGCGGGGAGCGGCATAGTCGATGCGGATAGCACGGCCCTCAACCTCTTGTCCGTTGAGTGCCTCAAGAGCAGCGGTAGCCTCTTCAACGGTGCCGAAGTCAACGTATCCGAAGCCCTTAAGGGAGCCAGTGTCACGGTCGGTAGGGAGCGAAACACGGGTAATGTTGCCGTACTCCTGGAAGATCTCCTGGATACCTTCATTGGAGCAGTCGAAGGAGAGGTTGCCGAGGAAAAGGGTGTTGGCAGGAGCGCTGCGCTTGTCGCCGTACTTGTTGGCGCGAGCGCTCTGGTCAGGCTTCTCACGGGGAGTGCTGAAGTCAACATTGAGGCCACGGCCGTCAAGCTCGTACTCGTGCATCTCAGCCTTGGCCTTCGCAGCATCGGCGGCGCTGGCGAACTCGACGTAGCCGAAGCCCTTGGAGCGGCCGCTCTCGCGGTCGGTGATGACACGGCAGCCCGTAATCTCACCGAAGCCCTCGAACTCACGGCGGAGCCAGTCCTCATCAATGTTCCAGCTCAAGCTACCAACGAAGAGGTTCTTGATTCCCTCTGATGCAGGCGCCTCGGTCTTTGTCTTCTTGACGGCAGGCTCAGCGGCGGCCTCAGCCTTACGCTTCTTGGAGGGTGCCTCCTGTTCGCTGTCGCTGTCGGAATCGGCGGAATCAGAGTCGGAGTCAGAGTCAGAGGTCTGCCGAAGTTAGCTTTGATCGATGAGTCAAAGATTTGATGTACTGACCTCAGCCTTCGCGGCCTTGGTGGCAGGCTTCTTATCCTCAGATGCACTGCTGTCGGAGTCGGAGTCGGAGCTGTCGTCTTTGGCGGCAGCGCCGTTGGTCTTCGCTACGGGCTTGGCCTCTTCCTCGCTGTCGCTGCTGTCATCGCTGTCGGAGTCGGAAGAATCTTTGGCGGCGGACTTCTTCACAACCTTCTCGTCCTCGCTGCTGGCAGAGCTCTCATCGTCATCCTCGCTGGCGCTGGACTCAGAGTCGGACTCAGGCTCGGGTGTTGGTGTCTTGGCCTTCTTCGACTTCTTCTTCTCCTTGACGGCAGACTTGGCAATGTCCTTGCTCTTGGCCTTGGTGGCTTGAGCAGGCTTGGTCACGCGGCCGGCCTTGACGCCAGAGACCTCGGGCTTCTTCTCCTTCTTGGAGGACTTGTCGGTAACCTTGGTCTTGCCCATGGTGATGGTGGTTGACTAGATCTACATAGAATCAGTATGGTGCAAATGGCGACAATGAGTCGATGTTGCGGGGAAAGAAGAAAGAAAAGGCGGGACGAGGCCCTCTGTTCGTGCGGCGACTCCCGAAGGAGATGGAATGCGCCGGAAGCCTGCTTCAACTGGATGTCTCAAATTGCGAAAAGCCCACTGGTATCTCTCGAGACCGCCGAAGCGGATGTCCCCTCAAGCCCACGGAAAGCCCACAAGAGCCCACAGAAGAATTGGCCTCAAGGCGTGTGTTCCCACAAGTGCCGAGAAGACAAGACGATAACCCTCATAGTAGCAAAAAGCCCTCAGATTGATCTTGTTGTGCTCTGACGAGCGACGAACGTGCCCCGCTGAATGTGTGTGTTAAGGAAACTCAACGCGATGCCCACTGACTTGAATGTGTTCTGGTAGATGCAGAGATGAAATCTGTGTATAGCCCTCAGTTGTAACTAGAAGCCCTCGGAAAGCCCTCAAGTAGATCTCGAACTGAATATGTGCGAGGTAAAAGGCGACAAAGGTGGTGATGATGGTGGTGGAAGAGAAAAGTGATGGGTGGCTGTCGCAACCTTTTATCTGCGGCGCACTTTTCACGCCAAGATTTCGACTTTTTAGTGGACCCGTGGCCAGTGCTCCAGCGCTAATGCACCGCTTTGCCCTAGCTCAAGAGGAGAGGGTCCTCGAGTGCGCCAGCGGGAGTGCGCAGTGGAGCCATCCGGACGTTGACGACTCTGCAGCTGTGCAGCGGACTGTATACCATATGTTCAAGGCCGCCTGGTGTTACATTTGGTGACTCTGGAAGAAGACTTCATCGGCTACGAGTACATAGAGAGAAAACGCCATCCGTCGCGCCCACATGGCCATGGCCTCGCCAGCACACAAACCACGCCGGAGGAGAAAGATTGAAGAAGGCTCCCTCGCGCACGTGAATCACGGGACACTCGATCTCGATGAATCTACCAACGTACGAAAACCGGCCTTTCCGCTCGTTGCATTCCTCTGGCCCGCGAAGGGTACTGTGTCGCAATGGGTCACGATTCCTCTGGTGCTGATGGTCGTGGGGTTGTTCCGATGGACCACCAGCTTATGGGGCTACTCTGGCTTCCAGTCGCCGCCAATGCACGGGGACTTTGAAGCGCAGCGTCACTGGATGGAGATTACGAAGCATTTGCCCGTGTCTCAATGGTACTTCTATGACCTGCAATGGTGGGGACTGGACTACCCTCCACTTACGGCATACCATAGCTGGATCCTAGGCATCATGTAAGTGGAATACCTACATCAGCTTGGAACGATGGTGGCTGACTCCTGCAGTGGCTCTGCAATCAACCCCGAATGGTTCGAGCTCTACGAGTCGCGAGCTCTCGACGATCCCTCCCTCAAGGTCTTCATGCGTGCGACTGTCTTCGTTTCCGAATATCTCGCCTACATACCCGCGGTCGTCATCTTCCTTCGCCGTTACTCCCGCCTCGAGGGCGTCAACATCTGGGAGGCCTCAATTGCCCTGGTAGCAATCCTTATGCAGCCTGCGACCATTCTGATCGACCATGGACATTTCCAATACAATACGGTCATGCTTGGGTTTGCAGTCGCAACCATGTCGAGCATGATAGCTGGCAGGCCTCTGTGGGGCTGCGTCTTCTTCGTCGGTGCGCTGGGCTTCAAGCAGATGGCGCTATTCTACGCGCCAGCCGTCTTTGCTTACCTGCTCGGCATATGTCTGTTTCCAAGGATCAATATCGTGCGGTTCCTTGCCATTGCTTTGACCACAGTGGCCGCGTTCGCTGTCTTGTATCTGCCATTCATGCTGGGCGTTGCGTATGATGTCTACGAGGGCATCGCGTACGACAAGCTTCCTCTACCGCCTCTCATGGAGTCTTTGCCAATGGACTGGGACGCGCAGGCCTGGTACTACCCATTCGCTTTGCAGCTGGCGCAGTCTGTCCATCGTATCTTCCCATTCTCGCGCGGTCTTTTTGAAGACAAAGTCGCCAACATCTGGTGCACCGTCCACACTTTCCACAAGCTCCATCGATACCCTATCGAACTCCTCCAGCGCTTGGCTCTGGGTGCAACCTCAGCAGCTATACTGCCGCCATGTCTGATCATATTCTTCAAGCCCAAGAGGTCACTACTGCCTCTTGCTTTTGCGGCTGTTTCCTGGGGCTTCTTCCTTTGCTCGTATCAGGTTCACGAGAAAAACGTATTGCTTCCATTGCTGCCCATGACGCTTCTTTTAAGTGGCAAAGAGGGATTGTTACCATCTACTCGCGCTTGGGTCGGACTAGCCAACATGCTCGGTGTCTGGACTATGTACCCGCTGCTCAAGAGAGACGAACTTCGCGTTCCATACTTTGTCATCTCCCTCCTCTGGGCCTACCTAGTTGGCTTGCCCCCAGTGTCCTTCTCGGCATATCACGAAGGAAGCCGGAGTGGACTCAATCTGATCAGCAAGATACTCCACCTCAACATCTACATGGCCATGGTCGGCTGGCACGTTGCGGAGGCCTTCTTTCCGCCTCCTGCCGACAAGCCGGATCTCTGGATCGTCGCAAATGCTATTGTCGGGACCGGCGGATTCGGCCTGTGCTACCTTTGGTGCTTGTGGCGATTGATTGCTAAGAGCGAACTTTTTGGCGCTGCCAAGAGCAAGACGTTGTAGAGGTGTGATGGCATCACGTTGCATTATTTCGACATTCTTACAAGATACCCATCTAGATTTGGAGAGAGAAGCATGACCGTTCCTATACTGTACATTCAATGTCGCATGTAGCCCCCAAGTATTGCGCCATGCCATGCTCGATGTTGTACAATTATCGTTCCTCGTATCGTATCATACATCTGTCAAAATGGAGCTTATATTTTGAAGCCGTATCCGGCCATGCACTGCTTGTACTGTCCTACGAGGTCGGCGCATTCCTTCTGGGCGTCGTTGGAGGTGGAGAACAACATGCACTCGTCGCGCTTTGCCTTTTGCTCGGTGCATACGCAACACGGCTTGACCTACCTATGCGTCAGTGCACGATCTTTGCGTGGCCTCAATTGGCGTACCTTTTGAGGTGCGGTGCTGTCTTTCAAGTCGGAGCCCATGTTGGCCGCGGTTGGTGGTGCTAGATTGCCCGGTTAGCAATATGCACATCTTCTAAGCACATGGATGAAAAAGTGTACATACCTGACGACATTGTGTGGTGGTGGTGGTGTGGTGGTGAAGTGAAGTTTGTTGCTTAGCAATCCACAATTCCATGCGCGAACTTTCCTCGAGGCGGCTCTCGCATGTCATCAGTCGACTTGGCTTGGCATTCCCGCGGCGCCACTCGGTCGAGTCCCTGCGCTTTCCCACGCAGTCGCAGCCTCGCAGCCTCGCTGCAGGGATGTTCTAGGCCCACGCTTCCTTTCGTGTTCGTGTGCAAATAAACCCCACCACGCCAAAACAGTCCGGCCGCACCACAACTGCCCCCAACTTTCTGCCAATACAATACCTCACTTTTGGAACCTTTGTACAGCCTGCTGTACGAGTCTCTGTGCACAATGTCGGGATCTAAAATCTTTTCGATCGAGGGCAAGGGCCTCAAACTCACCACGGCCGAGGACATTGAGCCACACATTCAGGACCTGAAGGCACATGACCAGGTTGAGGAGGTCAGGTTCTTGGGCAACACTCTCGGTGTGGAAGCTAGCGAGGCACTGGCAAAGGTACTCGAGACCAAGAAGAGCCTCAAGGTATGTCAAATCGCCATGAGTAGTCCCTCTATCCAGGACGAGCGTGATTGACGTGCGGGACAGGTCGCGAACCTCGCCGACATCTTCACATCGCGTCTCCTGTCCGAGATCCCACCTGCGCTCTCCCACCTCGTCACTGCTCTCCTCTCCCTCCCCGAACTCCACACCGTCGACCTTTCGGACAATGCTTTCGGTCTCAACACTGTAGCCCCACTTGTCGACTTCCTCTCCCAGCACACGCCACTGCGCTACCTGTACCTGAACAACAATGGTCTCGGCCCCGCTGCCGGTGTCCTCGTGGCCGACGCGCTCACTGCGCTTGCCGCAAAGAAGGAGGCTGCGCGTAAGGAAGGCAAGCAGGTGCCTGACCTCGAGCTCGTCATCTGCGGGCGCAACCGCCTCGAGACTGGCAGTATGCAGGCATGGGCCAAGGCCTACGCAGCGAACAGCGGAGTCAAGACCATCAAGATGACACAGAACGGTATCCGGCAAGAAGGTATCACACATCTCCTCGCCCATGGTCTTTCGCATCTCTCCAAGCTCGAAACCCTCGATCTTCAGGACAACACCTTCACAGCCATGGGTGCAAACGCCCTTGGCAGCGTCGTTGGGAAGTGGACAGAGATGCGTGAGCTCGGCGTTGGTGATTGCTTGCTGGGCGGTCGTGGTGGTGTTGCTCTCGCGTCAGCCCTTGCCAAGGGCCAGAACAAGAAGCTCGAGGTCTTGCGCCTGCAGTTCAACGACATCAACGCCAAGGGTCTTGCTGGTCTTACTTCTGCTGCGTCTAGCTCGCTCCCCGCCCTCCGCCGTGTTGAGTTGAACGGTAACAAATTCGGCGAGGACGATTCGAGCATCGACAAGCTCCGCGAAGTGCTCGACGCACGGAAGGAGGAGAGCGGCGAACACGAGGACGATGAGGAATACTGGGGTCTCGATGAGCTCGATGAGCTCGACGATGATGAGGAAGACGAGGAGAGCGACGCAGAGGCGAAGCATGGTGAGGACAGCGACGAGGAGGGTGTCGAGGTTGAAGAGAAGACCGCACGACAAATCGTCGACAACAAGCTTGCCGAAGAGAGCAACGTGGCGCAGCAAAAGGATAAGAAGGTTGACGACCTGGCAAATGCTTTAGCAAAAGCCGAGATCAAGTAGAGAAGCTTTGAAGTGAACAGTTGAATTAATACGTAATGGCTTCGGCTTGCATTGAACAGAGTGGTAAAACATTGTAGATGTGTATCAACCACACTTTCAGTAATGATGACGTATACGACCATGCCACATGGCCCAAAGAAAGTGAACGATGCTGCTTGTGTGACTTTGAACTTGCCTGTACTGTCATTTCGCATTTCAATTCCTCATACATTCAGCTATATATCTAGTTATACATTTAGTTATACATTTGACTACACATGCTCATGGTATCGATGCTTCATCCCTGATGTCCTTCCTCAGTTTGACGTTCGGACTGTAACCGTGCAGCCATCACGTCACCTAGATGACTGCCCCAGCTCAAACCTTGGCCTGGGAGCCAACGGACATGTCTGCAAGCTTCTGGCTAATCTCATGCTCGTGCTTGGTCAGATTCTTACGTGCCTCGGGTGTGAGATTGGTTTGGTCGCTGAGCGAGTCCTGGCGCTTCTTCGCGGCAACAGACTGAGCAGAAGAAGCCAAACCACCCTTTTCCGTATGTCCATGAGCCCGTGTCTCGCATGAGTGGAGGAGTTTGACGTCGTCCTCAGAGGCGGTACCTTGCTCAATCCCGGGCTTGATAGCATCCTCGGCATTCTTTGGGTTGGATTCCTTGTCAAGACGAGATTGATCCTGGGGTATGAAGGTCTTGCTGTTGGCACGTGAACGGATGCCAGAGGAGCCAGAACCGCTGCTGAGAGAGAGCTGGCGTTCACGCTTAGCAGCGACCGACTGCGCGATGGAGGTGATGCCGCCCTTTTCGGTGTGGCCATGGGCACGGGCCTCGAGAGAGTGAAGGTGGTTGGCTTCCTCAATGGTGACGGTGCCTTCGGCAACCTTGGGCTCGATCTTAGCGATTTCCTCTCGGAGCTGGGCCTGTAATTCGGGGTGAGGCGCATTTGTGTGGCCGACAGCTTTCTGCATCTCTAATTGCACGTCAGTACACTTATTCCATTCGGCGAAGTGCCATGGACTTACTGCTGACGACGTTCTGGGCGTTCTTGAGGACCTCCGTTGTGACATCGTTAGGGTTCTGATCGACCGCAGCCTTCAAGTCGGTGATGATCGTGGGAAGAGAAGTGCGAGGAGCCTGGCCCAGTGTGGGATCAACCTGGTGGATGATCGCGCTGCTAGAAGCTATAGCCTCAACAGCAGAGATGATCTTCGCCGTCTGCAAGTCGCTGACAACGGTGTTCTCGGATAAACGGCGAGCATCTTCCGTGGTGATGCTGGTGGGGTTGTTCTGGAGCTTGTGGATGACATCTTTAACGATGCCGACCAAGGGGTCGTCAGCCGGAGCATCTTGCGACTTCTTGAGCAAATCTAATGTCCGCATAGAACCCGGCTTCTCAGTGGCGCCAGACATCATGGATGATAGTTTGGGGGAGGAGGACATTGTTGAGATCGGGTTGTAGTTTAGGGCTGCTGGCCTGGTGGAGAGTCTGGCCGTTGTTACTTTGCATGTGTGAGTTGACAGATGAAAGACAGAGCGGCAGTTCGTATTGTTTGGCAATGACGTGATGGTGTGTTGTTGAGGCCGTGGAGTCGCAGGTAATGGGCAGGTGCAAACGCGACCGTGCCTACAATAGCAAGCAACGGCGTTCTCTGGCTGCAGGAACCAGGTTTGTACCGAGCTTCCTTAATGCCCGGCGCCATGAAAGTGGTCTGCTCCCTACGCGTAATTCGAACACATTACTGGTAGGCAAGAGAGATCGCGTGTCAATGACAAGGGCCCGAAGAACTACAAGACAACAGGAAAATGCTCCAATTTCTCCGCTGTCTCTTACTTGTTGTACCAGATCTGATCTGATGGATCACAAGCCAGGCTTGGAGTGCAGGGAGGGTTCACCTTTTGGGGATGCGATTGCTTGAGCACTAGAGGACAAGCCACGCTATTATTCTACTATCCTGACCTATTGATGGATTCGTACTCTATTCCAGGAGACAAGTGTTCACACTCGTGGGCGTAAGTGGAAATTGATGTAGCTAATACAGTGAGCCAGCTGCACCCGGGCAGAGAGATAATATGTAGACTCATGCTGCTGCAAGGCCGGAGTGCGCGAGAGTGATTGCACTAGGCTTACACAGCCCTGAACAAACCATGAAACCGTCCGCAAGTGAGGACTTGTGTGAAGGAGAATTTAGGAGAGGCAGCCTTCGAGGTCATTCAGCTATCCAAGAACATGCAAGCTCGAGCCTTCACCAGTCCTATCAGACACATTTCTCACTGCTTTTGCCTGGAGAACGCAACCCGTCGCCACAACGTTGCAAAAGTTACCGCGCGTCCTTCTCACATGCCAATTTGCAGCTCGTAATGCCAACCCTTCCTCATGCGGCCTGCCGTGCGCCTTGACGCGACACACTCGCGTACTCGTCCGCCTGGGCAATCAGAACATCGAACAATCATGCATGACACAGGCAGCGAATAATGTTGCAGAGCAACGAATGAAGGCAGATGGCAAAATAAACTCTCCGACAGCTGCGAAGTTCTGAAGTTCTTGGGCCCCTTGGCAGGGTTACGTTGACGACCATCTGGGCAGATCAACGTTTCAGCTTACTTCGGACTGTCTTCCGGATTGAACACAGGTCATCCTCGCTGCGGATCCAGGCTGCTTTTCTCTGGACTTAATGCTAGAGTCATCTGGTATTGAGAAGGAATATGGCAGAACAGTGCCGACCCCCGAAAGTCCGCGCGATCGTCGTGATGTGGCTTTGAGCTTGGTTGTCGCATCGCTAGCTACGAAGAGTGAACGCTTGTAACACAACATCCCGTCTGGCGACCATGAACAGACTTCTCCCCGCACATCCTGGATGTTCTTCTAACGCACTCTGACACCTCCCTCTGTAGGTCTAGGAACGATCGATACGCTGAGGCAGCCTTAGCAGAGCTCGGCGTCGTAACACGGACGTACCCGCACCACGTGCTGACCAACTACAGCTCTCACGAACATCGTGAAGCTGTAAGATGCATGGGGACAATCCCGTCGAAGTGGACGCTAGCTGCCGCTTGTCATCCCTGACAAAATGTGGGCCTATCTGGAACATGAGGGCGATTAAGGTAACAATACGAATCTTTAGAATAAAACCTTCTCACCTGTCGTTCGAATGTGCCATTTGTGTCCACTCACTATACGTTCTTTTTCAATCCTAGTAACTTCAGTTCGTCAGGCCCGGTGCCGTTTTTTATACTGTATTTATATTTCTCGCTCGTCGCAAGCCTGAGCATACTAATAGGGAATCGGAGTTGAACATAATGTCGCTGAGATCATGTCCAGTCAGTGGCCAGCATGGCTCTACATGCCCATCAGGACGAGTCGGCCCACGAGGTTGCGCATTCGCCGTTTTCCAGCCGAACCTGGATGCATCTATCACTTACAGAGAAGTTCGTAATTCACATCAACTCCTGTCCACAGAAGGTACTGACGTGATCAGAACACGGAGGACCCAGATACCCTACACCACAAGGAACGCAAAGCTCTCAATGAAGTTCTTATGCCACAAGCACCAGCACGGTCCCTAACAAAGGGCCTAAAGAATGCAGATGTCCTGCAACCAGAAGACGATGATCTACTCGCGCTTGCATTAGGCGCCCCTGCCAGGAGGGTCTTAGCACGAGCTGAAGAAATTGGACCTAAAACCGGATGGAAAGACGGATACTTGTCATCTGAATACGGCTTCCTACCTCCAGATCCATCAGACTCACCTGTAGCGCTTCGTGCCTCACCTGGCCGTGTATGGTCGGATCTTTGCGAACGCATGCCCGGCGTTGTCGCCCGTGGCAACATGCGCACCTCTATACTCTCATTGCCCTTGGTATATGGCACCTCAGACTACATTCCCGACCGAGCCTTGTGGGCAGCCACAGTGTGTCTTGGCATATTGGCTAGTGTTTACAGGTACGAGGAGGTCAATGACGGCAACGAGGGTGTCAGTGTCGTTGCGCCACAGTCTGCCTTCAAAAACATACACGGTGACGACGATGAAGAAGAAGAGACGAGAGGCATCCCCAGGAATATCACAATACCGCTACGTCAGGTGTGCACACGAATGGGGCGAGCTCTGCCTCATCTGACACAATTCGATGTGTCGATATACAACTATAAACTTCGCGATCCGACCAGTGTTCAACCATACCTAGTCAGGACTGAGAACATGGACCTGCGATGGCCTGTAGGTACCCTTTGCTCTCTAAAACTCTCGTGCTAATTGTGACAGGTCTTCAAAGATCGCGGTGAGGCGATGTTCCTTCAGTGTATGGCCGAAGTTCACGGCTGCTTCCAATCCGGTGTGGAGGTCGTAGTTCGATGTCAGGAAGCCGTGATGAACCGAGATTCCGAGGCATTATTGAGGAACATGGTAGGACTCAAAGAGCTCGTCGATCAGCGTGAGTATCCTTAATCCCGTCACCCTTCGCTCCAACAAGAAACACGACTGACGAAGCTAGTACCCTACGTGTTCCACAAAATCAGCGTCAATCCGAACGCTGGCGAACAATTTGCAAATCCGGTCGAATGGGGCCAGCGCTACGCCAAATTCTCCGCGCCTCTTTCCAAACGTGTGCCAGCACTTTCTGGACTCGCTCTCCCTCTCTTCCTACTGATGGATGCATTCATCGGCCGAACAAATTACACCTCCTTCCTTGGCGTTGAAGCAATTCACTTGCGGAGATGGCTGCCATTGAATATACGAGCATTCATCACAGCGATTGAGCAGCATTACCGCGTTCCTGAATACGTCAAAGCAAGTGGTGATGCACGTTTGGAAGGTGTTCTAGAGGGCATCATCGAGTCGTACGCAGGTGAACGGGGCTTCATGGGAACTCATCGCTACAAAGTCTACGGCTTCCTGGAAGTGGTCGCCAAAACAGGGCGATCAGAGACCAATGGTAATTCGGGCGCGGGTGACTCTGAAGGACGCCCGTGGGAAGAAGTACACCGCACCCTCTCCGACTCTATGAAAGAGAGGCTTAACCCATATCGTGGACAAGTCAAGGTCGAGCCACATCAGATGCGAGGCAGTTTCGAAGAATGCCGTTTCCAAGCCAAAATTCGAGACAGGCAAACCGTTGATCGCGACCCTTCCCGGTCGACTGGTATGGTATGTGTTATTCTACACTAGCTGATCATGAAGCATACACTGACTTCTTAACTCTACTTGTGCAGGTGACATTCGACTTGGCGGATACCGGCATCACGTTTCAGCCTGGCGATCGACTCGCTGTAATGCCAATTAACGCAGGCCATGAGATTGCGAAAGTCGTGGCCGCACTTGGCTTGGACACGTTGATGAGCAGAGTTGTGCCTGTCGACGAGGGTTCAGAGTGGGAACGGTTTTCAAGGCACGTTCAGCTTATCTCCAAGAAGCCGGATGTAAGCTTGACCGTCAAGGACATTCTCAAGAGGGGGCACTTGGCACCTCTGACCAAAGACCTGGTACTTTCGATACACCATGTACTCCACTCATCATCTACAAGCATACTCAGCATCCTTCAATCAAATGAGTGGCCGGTAAAAGGGAGCTTTGGTGACCTCCTACAGCTTGCTATTTCGGAGGTGCCACAAGAGATCTGGGATCGCGCCTTCAGCCTCGAGAATCTCGCCTGGCTCCCGAAACTGCTTAAGCTGGAAGTACCTCGCACGTACTCGATCAGCAACTCATCTTGGATGGAGCTCCTCCCAAGCACCATCGATCTCACAGTCTCCCGTACCGAAAGTGGACGTGATCCCATCTTCGAGAGCGTGCAACCTACGCTGCCTCTTTATGGAGTATCGAGTGGTTTTCTCAACCCTGCCCCAGGGACCCTAGAACATTCCGATGAAACCGCCAACGAAGAGCCTGTTTTGATTGGTGTGTCTAGACCGATCCAGTTTCAGCTACCGTCCTCCTCGACTGCCCCGGTTGCGATGTTCGCGGGCGGGTCCGGCATTGCTCCTTTCAGGGGCTTTTGGCAGAATCGCATTCAGTCCGGTATTGGACGCAACGTCTTATTCATTGGTGTTCAATCTCGCGAGAAATTCGTACATGAGGCAGAATTGCGCAGTCTGGTACAAAACGGCTCATTGGAGCTTCACACAGCATTTTCGAGAGATCACAAGGGACTGGTATATGACCCCGTTATGCGAGAGCTAATCGAGCAAGAGACAGAGCCTCGCTACATAGACAGCACGATCATTGAACAGGGCAGGCTTGTATCAGAACTGGTCATGTCGAGAAGTCAAGGTGGCCTCGGGGGACACCTGTACGTTTGCGGATCCGTATCTGTTTACGAAACTGTAATGTCTGGGATCCGGCAAGCCATTTACAAGTACCAGGCTTCCACGCAATCTACAGCAGACTCCTTGCTAGCCACAGCTTTTGCTGAGCGACGGTTCATGCTGGACATCTTCATGTCTCCTCGATCCATGTCGATGAGTACGCCAACGATTCCGATGTCAAAACTAGCATTACATACGGGGCACAGGAAAGGTTCGAGGATGTGGATAGGTGTCCATGGAGGAGTGTACGATGTCACAGACTTCCTACCAATGCACCCTGGAGGCACACTGATTGTTGCCGCGAGTGCTGGGCTGGATGCGACAAAGACGTTCCACGAGCTTGCACACGACACTAATCCGGAAGTCTCCTCCCTTCTCTCAAAATATTTCATCGGACACCTGGGCACCAAGCCGAAATGCGCAAACGCGGAAATCAGTCGATTGTACGATATGTGGTACCAGTACATGCGGACGAGTATCGAGAGCCTAACGACACTGTATTTCGAAACGACAAACATCCTAGAGGATTCCAAAATTTGGTTTTCGGGAGGAATGTTAAACATTGGTGGCGTGAGAAAGTTCTATCAATTTCAGTCGCGGCTGCTACAGAACGGATTCTCGAGCCTCTTTGGAGCAAAACTCCAGGAGATATATCTCAAAATATCTTACTCTTTGGCGAGCAGTATCACATCCGATGTTCGTCTACCGGATGTCATCGGGGCCATCACTCGCGCTCAGTCTGGACAAAGTGCAGCGAAAAGCATGCGCGAGACATCGGAGATCGGACAATTCGTGAGCAACAATGCGAAAGCAGCACGCTTCCACGAAAATGGCATTCTAAAATACGCCCAAACGGTGACCGAACTGGACATCAGTTTCTTGGAACAGATCCGTGATGAAACAGCACAAGGCATGGATGCATTCGATTTGGTTGCTGTCATGGATGAGTCCGCAAATTCGAAGCAGGTCAAGCTTGCTTCATACTTGCTGACCATCCTCGAACGAATCGCGGCGCACCTAGATGCTTATTATGGGTCATTATCGCAGCAATCAGTGTATCATCCCGAGATTGAGAACAATCCAGCACGCACACGCTGGCACAATCTTCGCAAAAAGATTGTGGATGGGTCTTTCTTCGTTCTCGCGAAGCCACTGTCTTTAGCTAGCAGTGACGATTCTGTTCCTGGGCTACAAGCACGCTCAGGTCTCAACGTCAACTTTGCACAAATTTTTGCCGGTGCACAACAAACGCTTCAATCAAGCCCACAGAATTCGCAATCATATACTGAAGCTCAGACGCAAAAGCCGCGACGATTGGCTGAAATGCATACTGCTCGCGCTGCCAGCAACACCCAAGCGCCAAGCACGTTTGAATCCCAACAGCAAAACTATGCCTTGAAGCGAATGTCGAACTTCATCAGCTCTAACATTTCAAACATTCGAAGATTGAGCCGCTTGCCTGCTGAGTATGACTTCAACGATATAATGGCAGTGTACGGAAAACAGGCTGCAGGGACGACGGCGAATCAGTCTACACCAGTCGGCCAAAGTCATGTCAAGACTCCGAGCCAAACAACTACCGATAGTATACAAGGACTTCGGGTGAGGGGCAATACTCCGCCTCTTCCTGCGCCGCAAGCTATTCGCGTCAATACTTCAACCCCATCAATCGAACGAAATGCCTCGCTACGCTACCGGCAAAGTCCGCTTTCCACTTTACCTCTGCACAACCAGATGATACATGCTCAGAAGCCTTCCGAGTCAACATCAGAGTCGGTGAGCCCATTTACGAGCTTGAATGCAGCCACAATACATCTTAATCGTCGCCAACCGCCCCGAAGCAGTACGCCACTGCCGGCTTCTCCTCGGGCCTCGTTAGCTTTGAGCGCTGCATCATCGAGGAGGAAGATCAGTGGCGAAGCACCTCCCTTGCCAAATTTGCCAGGATCGGCAGCAACGTTGATTGATCTGAAGGTTGCAGGAAGTCTAAATGGTGATGAGATCAAGTTTCAACAAGCTCAGGCGCAGAAGTCACAGGGAATGTGATACTATCAATAGCTCACGCGCAGGCGCAGGAGTGAAGGAACAATATAGCGAGGAGATATACGTAGATGACAAAGAATATGAACATCACGTTATGCAGCCCTGAGTTCCTCCCAGTCCCGAGAAATGGGTGAAGATCGCGAAGATTCAGCGCCTCGACGCGATCGACCTCTCAACCTCAGTTCGCGACTCCTCACTCCGCTTGATCAACAGCATGACCATGAAAACACAAGCATTGACTTTGGCATCTTACAGAAATTATTTCTCCTCTTAGGAGCAATTCTTGCGATGGCTGCTTTCTCACAAGCCTCAGAGACAGGCGCCAGCATCATCGCTAAGATTCTCAAAGAACTAGGTGTCACTGTCGTCCTTGGAATTGTGGGAGTACCAGTCCCCGAAATTGCGGAACAGGCGATCACAACAGGTATCCGGTTTATAGGTTTCCGTAATGACTAATCTGCCTCCTATGCAACTACAGCCTACGGATATTTGACGGGGCGGCCAGGTGTGTGCCAGGTCGTCGGTGGTCCTGGTATTTTACACGCTATTGCCGGAGTAATTCAACGACTCTATCGACGAATCAACGAGCTAATTCATGACAAGGTTGGCAACTCGAATGAGAACAATTTTCCGCTCCTTCTTCTGGGCGGCTCAATCGAAAGCTATTAGGTCACCAAAGGAGGATTCCAGGAGCTTGACTCTGTATCTCTCCTAGCTCCGCATACGAAAATTGCAGTGCGAGCAGTCGGAGTAGACGTACTATCAACACTTGTTGCCAGCACGTATCGTTCTGCGTTCTATGGACGGCCAGGAACAGGCTTTGTCGACCTGCCAGCAGATGTAATCAACGATCTGATAGCTTCATAAGACCTTGATCTTATCTGTAAAACGCCCAAATTGGTTGATCCGCCAAAAGGTGGCTGCGAAGAAGCCAGAATCGATCAGGTCGTTGCATTGATCAAGATTGCGAGTGCACCATTGGTGCTCATAGGCAAAGGCGCAGCCTACGCCAAAGCAGAAGAGCCCATCGGTACCTTCATCAATCAGACGCAACTAACTTTCATTCCTTCACCTATGGGTAAAGGAGTTGTTCCAGATTCGCATCCCACGAATGCGTCCTCAGCGCGAAGTGCAGCGCTGAAGATGGCTGATGTCGTCTTGATATTGGGCGCTCGATTGAACTGGATATTCCATCATGGTGAAGCGCCGAAATGGAACCCTGAAGCCAAATTCATCCAAGTCGACATATCTGCAGAAGAAACGGGACGGAATTCGGAGAGCGCTGAGCATTCTTTGCTCGGAGATGTAGGCGTGGTTGCCACTCAGTTATTGACATGGCTCGGTGATTGGACGTTCGATCTCAACAGTTCTGAATACATGGCAAAAATTCGGCAAGCAAAGGAAAAGAACGAGAAGATCGCGTCTCTGACAGCTCAAGGCCCTTCAATGCCTCTGAAGTACGCGCGGGCATTCGATGTCATGAAAACCACCCTTCATAACCTATCTCAGCCCTCAGAAGGCAGAATATGCTACATGGCAGAAAGTACAAACACAATGGATATAAGCCGCTCAATTTTTCCTCTTGAGCACCCTCGACTACGTTTGGACGCTGGTACCTACGCAACTATGGGGTTCGGGCTTCCCTACGCGATAGCTGCGTCGGAAGCCTATAATGCCCTGACTTCACAGGTTTTTTCTGGACCTACCAAGAGGAAAAAGACTGTTGCTATCGAGGATGACTCAGCGTTTGACCTCAGTGTTATGGAAATTGAAACCATGGCGCGCATGGGAATGGACATCGCCATCTTTGTTATCAATAACGGCGGGATATACTTCGGCGACTCAGACACGGCCGAAAACTGGCAGGCAAAACACGAGAAGACAAAAGGTGGTAAACCGGGTCTGAGGAGCTGGGCTTTGGGCTGGGAAGTCAAGTACCAGAAGCTCGCGGAAGCATGTGGAGGGCTCGGCTTTCTCGTGCGCACGCCCGAGGAATTGAAGAAGGCTACGCTTACTGCCTATAATGCTACGGTACCTGTCATTGTGAACGTAGTCATACAAAGTGGAAAGACGGAGAAAGCTGTAAGTCATAGCCTCGACAAATTGATGTATGGTCACTGATCGTGTGTAGAGTTTTGGATGGCAGGTAGCGCGAAAGAAGAGGTCAAGAAAAGCTCACATGTAATTTTTATTCAGCTAGCAATGGGCCCTGCGCTACAACGAATATGCATTCGTTTATTTGCACATATCAGATGATACCCGTCGTCTTCACGCAGCAAACACCAAAGGCTCATTATGAAAGGCCATTGGCCCACCAATGTAGCGGATTCATGTGATATTGAAAGAGAATATCTCCTTCAAAACGTGAACTTGACCGCCCCCATGCATTCCATACAAAAAGATCATATAAAGAATATCGAGGTATAGCCGAAACGGGGGCTTTACATGAAGGACACCGGGATCGATTTCGTTATTGTTAGCGGGTAATCGAGGTTCCCATTGACGGAGCTTGCAAAGCGCCCAGGCCGCTGGCTTCGTCTGAGTTCGAAGAGAGCGTGCAAGTCCAGGTCTTTTTACTGTGAGGTCAGATCTAATTTAACGCATGATCTCAATGTTAAAATGCTTTTCAAAAGTGATATACATAGTCATGGATGCTGATAGACCTAGTCTTTACCGCCTGTGACCGCCTTGAAGGCGCCTGACGAATAGTGTGACCATGCTAGGCAGCTGTATCGAAGTATCGGTCTAGGTGCGGAAAAAGCTATTGTTCGGATCAAGCCACCAATACTGGCTTTATTACCTCCAATCCCTCACGCACAATTGCAAACTTCCGACGCATGCCTGTCGATCGCCTCACCCATGGCTTCCCAAAGGACATACATGCACGATTGTCGTGGTACCCAGGATTTACAAGAAGACCTCATAGTCTCTACTGCCAGCGAGTCTACTTTGATCAGTCGCGAGAGCCGCAATCTTAAGTGAATGTGGAGGCTTCTCATCAGTTGTAGCAGTGTAACTAAGACTTTAGTAGAACCGAAGCCAACCAGCGTGACTCACGCCTCCTCTGCCTTCCCCCAGAGATCCGCAACAAGATCTACAACTACGTTTTCCACGGCAACATCCAAGTATACGCTGGCTACAAAATGGACTGGGACGGAGAGTGGCAGTCAAAACTCCACTTCCTGCAAACCTGCCGCCAACTTTGCTTCGAGGCCACCCTCCTCTTTTACCGCACAACAACATTCAGTTTCGAACTCATTCATCAGATCGAAAACTTCGTCTACCGTATAAGAGGCCTGCGATTGTGGAACATCCGATCCATTCGGCTGGGTGCGAGCAGCGCGGCTGTTCTCATCGATCCGGGATACGCAGACGCACTGCTATGGCTTCGTATCTTTCCGGGACTGGAGGAACTGCTGTTCTGGGGCGAAGTCGATGAGATGACGCGGTTCCATCTGAGCTGGCTGAAGCTTCGTCATGATGGAAGAGGTGTCCGTCTTGTGTTTGAAGGTGCTTAAGTGCAATATTGTTTGATCTTTGGCTTCATAGATCGGTGATCTTGTATGGTTTTGCTTTGAATGCAGATGCACAGTAACGGGGCCGCCTCTAAGTCTACAAGGCCTACAGCTTGTTTCGCATGATGTTGCTCTCTGTACAGCTATTTACTGAACTTAGCTGTTAATATTAGTCTATGGTAATGTTTGGGCAATACATAACACGTGCCACGAAACGTCTTCGCTTGACATTATAGCTGTAACTCTTTTGCGAACGCGAGATCCACAGTGAGGTAGTAGTCACCTGTCAGTATTTCATGCATGGTCTACGGTTGATCTGTGTTGCCATAGGCTGCAATCATCGGTACCTAAGCAATTGGCGCTAGATTGGATCAGTCGCACAAGGTATACAAAGCTCCCAACACCTCGCCCATCGCGCTAATTGTACACCAATAGCTACACCTCCAATTAGAACCCATAATCTTGCAGAAATGGGACCGAGTGTATCGAACTGCCCCGCGGCATGCACTGGACCTCCCAGCTCACTTACCCACATGTATGACCATACAGCCAAACACGCGCACGCAATCACTCTGACGACGCACAGCACCGAAGCAAACCAGGCCAACTCGGTCTTGCCCCGCCTTCCACCGAAGCTCCGCAATCGCGTATACCGATACGCTTTCCATGGATATCTCAAAGTCTATCAAAAAGAACACATCACTCAGGATTTAAGACGGTCGAGCAAGGCACTCATCGGCACCTGTCTACAAATCCGGAGTGAAATAACACCGTTACTATATAGCGCCAGTACCTTCTATTTCAAACGAGTGCCACACAAGAAATTCGCTGATAATGTGGGCAAGGAGAAGAGAGGGTTAATTTGGTCAATTTGCGTGCCTGCGTCTATCCTTCACGCGCTCACTCCCAAGTATATAAGCGGCACATTCGCGCATCGTTTGAAGGTATTCCCATACCTCCAAGAGCTTCGAGTTCGTGGGACGTTGGTTCCGTCAGTCCCACTTTACTGTTGAAACGTTATGTCGCAACGATGAGCCTTCGGTGCGATCAAGAAGAAGTTCTCAAACTCCATGCTCTCAAGTGTCGTGCTCGGTGCTAGACGAATACCCCTACACTCTCGGAAGAAAAACGCAACCGCATACCTCAGCTCCATGCGTGCAAGGTGGATGCCAATACACGATCGCGCGCCCACGCCGAAAGGATGAAAAGCAGTCTTGGCGTCGGGCGAAAGTGCTTCCGCCGTGTAGCCTTCTTGGGACGAGATCCATCGCTGTGGGTCGAATGTAAGAGGATCACTCCAGATTCGGGGGTCGCGATGGAATGTGTATGCTTGAGTATCGACAGTGACACCTTGTGGGATATAGTGACCAGAAAATCTGGTGCCACCTTGCGGTACAACGCGGGGCAGACTACTTGGGGCAGCGCCATATAGGCGTAGAGTCTCCTCGATTGTGGCGTTGAGTAAAGGTAGATTGATTAAATCACTTTCTGTGAAGTTTTCCCTCAAGCCTGCCGTCTCTACTTCGAGCGCTGACTGCAGCTGTGGTTGTTGGAGGACAGCCCAAGTCAGATAAGTCAATGTGACACCAGTGGTATCGGTACCAGCAATGATGATGTTCATTGCTTCGATTCTGACGTCCATGTCGTCGATATGGCCCTCGCCCTCCTTTTCGCAGTCTTCGATGACCTTGGCGAAGATGTTTGACTCACCTGTGCGAGAGCGTGCCATCTCGACTGCTCGACCTGCGCCTGTCAGGATGAATTCGTTGGCATTGAACATCTCCTGTACGGCGTTGATCGGGACGAAGCGTAGAAGGCGAAGGAATGGCATCTCCACCATTATGCCTGCACCCATGGTCAGTTTCTTCAGCACGCGAATAAACTGGTTCGCCTGAACACGATGTAAGTGGGTATATCTCTAACCTTGGGGAGCTTTGACTTACGTGTCCTGTTTCTAGCATGCGGAACGACTCGCCAAAGGCAAGGTGAGCGCTAACATCCGAAGCAAGAAGCATCCACCAGTTGTATACGTCTGCAGTGCTCTGCATTGCATCGACTTTGATCTTCGTCACGACAAGCAGTGCCTTCTCACGAACAGCTGGCTCCCAGTTCTCAACGAGATAAGACCTGCTGAAGGATCGTGAGAGGAGCTTCCTTCTGGCACCATGCTCACGAGGATCCAGCATTGTGAACACGCCAGCCTTAGGGAAGTTTGCCAATCGTAGGTACCATTCACTTTTCATGTACTTTGTTCCGATCTTATGGATTTCCTTGAAGGCATCGAGGTCTGCCACACCAACCTCAGTAGGCGAGAGTCGGACAATTGGGCCATATTGTTTGTGGAGAGCATCGATGTAGAATATACGTTGACCAGTGACGACAGCGCGCTTCAAGCGGTAGTGTGTGAAGCGAGTGTACCACGGCCCGGGAAGGTGTCTTGTAGGACATGTGAGACCGACATAGACAAACTGAGTAAGTGAGTGATGGACTCAAGATTTGAGGTCGAAGAGCTTTTACCTTGATTGTGAGTAGACCCAACACTATCAGTGCGACAAGGAGAGGCTTGTTAGCAGTAACAACATCGACGAATGCCATTGCGTGTATCCTTGTGTTGATCAGGGCCTGAACATACGCCTCGAGAGATGTCGATTCATAACAATTTTCCAGTCTCATATAGTAGCCAACTGACTCCTGAAAAAGCTGGGGATCCGACCCGTGTGTCGCTGTATTGCATGGTAGCACAGTGTTCTAGATGTCTCCGTCGAATGGCAGAGTGGATATTGCACCTTGCATCTGCGAGCTCGAGCTGACAATGGACAAGTGCACGATCAACGCCATCACGCAGCACTCAGACTGCCCTTGTACAAGGTACTGCATAGACAACTTTCAAGTGCTTGATGCCATGATCTAGCGGTTTCTGGCAAGGCGGTCCCGTCCAAAACGTCATACCAACAAGGTTAGCTTGGTAAAGTTTAGTTATCCCCACACTTGGTAAAGTTTAGGTTTCCCCCACATCTATGCGATTCGTGGTGTTGGCGACAACACTGTACCGTGGTCCTCGAATACGAGAAATCTAGAGCTGGAATGAGATCTGCAGCCCCTCGTTAAATTCGAGGAGGAACATCGGGGTTGCGGGGCCGTACACTACTTAAGCTGCATAGAGATTGTCTGCAACTTCGTGCGTGATCCAGAAAGACGCAAGGAAATCTTTTGTGTACACAGATTCACGTGTCACAATACTCTGATATGCAGCCGTTCTCGGTATGCCGAAGTTGATATAGTGCGGTTACTAGCTGCACGACCAGGTCGGGATGCGGCATGTGCTCGACATCTTCCCAGATGGTTCGAAGATGATGCTGAGACGTGAACTCAACGTAGTACAGACGATAACAAAGAGCTCCCGGTGTATGTGGCACGACTCTTTTCTGGTCTTCGACTTTCGGACTCCACACGCTCGGCTGACGCGCCGGTGGCTCTCAATGGATCGAACGTTGGACCTGCGATTTCTTGAAGTTTTAGTGAAGACCTCCATAATCATCTTTCCCAAGCCGGTGAATTAACTTCGCGCTATGACTAGCCCTCTGAGCACAAGTTCTTAGATTGTGGAGGGCAACGTGAAGATGCCTCGCTGCACACTCAAAGCCCCAGCGTCAGCACATAACGGAGTGCTTGCCATGGCTCGAAACCATGTTGAAATAGGACACTTAGTATAATTGATGCTATTGTCGATGCGAGAATGATGGAGCGTCTGATATCCAATACAGAAGACTACTTCCGACCCTCAAGTCTTAGTCATCAACCCCAAAACAGCAGGTGCTTACCAATGACTCAAAGACACAGTACAATTTCTGCAATCTCACATAGCGACCGTTCTTTCAAATCAACAATAGTCAGATCAATCGGTCCGAGAATGCATGTTCACGAACACCCAGCATCATCCCCCTTCCTCCAGCGAGCCCTCAAAGCCGCCCTACCATACAGCATAAATCTGGTATACCGCACACAACACATCAACCGAACTGAACATGCACACGTTCTTGCTACATTCGCACAAGATGCGGAGGTCCCGACATGCTGGGCAGCAGCCTATCTCGACCGGTCCATGCGGCCAGAAACTGAACTGTGGATCTTTGCTGCTGGAGAATTGCCAAATCACTCAAAGTCACCCGAGGGATTTTGCGATGAGTGCAAACGAGCGGTGCTGTCGTTGCTAGACTACATGTCTACTTTGCCTACGCCGCCGATGCGTCCGGACAATCAGCCTGCGCTAGACCTCGCATATCAGCATGAGAAAGAGTTCCCAACGCCGGGTCCCGATGGCGAATATCCGGCCCACCCAGGCACATTCATGCGTCACTTGCTTGAAGCAAAAGTGATCTTGGTAGGCGCATGCCCTAAACCAATATTGGAGATCATGCGCGAGAACGGGCTAGTAAGACGGGACATGCCAGGCGCACATTTGGAATTGAACAAGTTTGTATTCAAGCTTTCTGATCTGCCGAAAACGATGGAATTACCTGAAGGGCTACGTTGGGGTGATATGAGAGAGCAAGACATGGTTACAGTGAAGGCGCGCACCAACATTCCTCGATCAGCAAAGACGCTGCTTTCATTGAAAAGCATGGGCGTATTCGAAGAGGGAGGTGGAAGACCTGTAGCATGGACATTTCTCGGACTCGACGGTTCCCTCACGACATTGCACACTGAGCCGGACTACAGGCAGAAGGGTATAGCCAAGGCTGTTGCGGCGAAGATCATGCGGAAGTATGCACCCGGGCTTGCCGTGGATGACGAGGGCAACGCCTGGTCGCATGCAGACGTATACTTGGGCAACATGCAGAGCGAGAGTGTGTGCAAAAGTCTGGGGGGTAAGGCGCTTTGGAAAGACTACTGGACGCGCATAGATCTTGCAAAATCTGGCAGCCTAGGTGCTTAAGCAGTCACAATGAAGTTGCCATTGCATGTCATTGAAAAGCATACACTGAATCCTGTCTGTATCAAGTCAGCTAAAGCACATAGACGTGATGTGAGTATGCCAGAAATGGAGTATAAGTGGTGCTCAGGAAAAAATTAGAGTTGTGTTGCGTTTAGATCCTCATGGTGATCAGGGTTAAAAATTTATCATCGTCGCATAGTATGAAGAGTGTGAAGAAGGAATAAGACTTACCAAACTGTACGGCTGGTACCGATGCTCATAGTAAGCATCACACGCACACAAGGCCGTGTTGAATTGTTCATCTTATCGTATTGTCGTTGTCGGTCCTATATCATGAAGACATGGTTCGACAGGCCGTAGCCGTACCGAAATCTCTCAAGAAATGTCGCTGCAAACGAAGATACTTAGTCGAACAGACCGAAGCCCATGTCGTCGTCCTCGGACTCCTCCTTCTCCTCTTCCTTCTCCTCGGCCTTGGCAGCCTCAGCGCCGCCGGAGCTGGCGGCAGCACCACCAGCGGCGGGGCCGGCGGAGGCGTACTTGTCGGGGTTGGCAATGCGGTCCTTGAGCTCGGCAATCTCCTCCCACTCGTAGTCGGTCTCGATGGCGACAGCGAGAACCTTCTTGTAGGAGTTGACGACGGAGTGCATGACGGAGGGCAGAGTAGGGAAACCGGTAGCAAGCGAGATGCTGGCAATGGTTGCGATGGCAGAGCTGAAAGCCTTGAGAAGCTGGGACTCCTCAATGTCGAGCACGGAGGCCTCGAAGGTCTGGCCGTTGTCGTAGATCTGGTAGATACCCATGCCGTAGGTGAAGGGAGAGATGTTCAACAAGTTGAGCAGGGTAGCCTCGGAGGCACCGACCTTGTTGCCAGCCTCAATGAGCTTCAGGTCGGCCGTAATTTCAATGGTACCACGGGCAATCTTGGTGGGGACACCGAGAGCCTGGAAGAAAGAGGTCTTTCCGGGCTCCATACCACTAGGGATTGTCAGTCTATGCCGCTGTGCATGTGCAACGTGTATTCTTACGTGTTTCCAGCAGGGACGAAGACATCGAGGGGCGCGAGGGCACCGGCACGGGCGGGAGCCGCGACACGGTTGGAGAGAATCTTGTCACGGGTCTCCTTGAGGTCGGCGTTGGTGAAGACGAAGCCGACGTTGCCTGCGCGATTGTCAATTTCTGCTGCCGAAGCTGCGCGGCGCGCGGATGCGTGGACTCACCCCTGACGTGGGGAAGAAGGCGTTCGTACTCCGGGGAGTCGTTGATCAGGCCCTTCAGCGCACGGCGGACCATGGTGTTCTTGCCCATCAGGACGACACCGTCACCGCGGAGCGACTGGCGGATCTCGTGCATCTGCTGCGACGAGACATTGTCGACGGTAACGATGAAGATGGACTTGTACTCCTTGAGAAGCGTCTCGAGCTTCTCGAAGTAAGCGACCTTGAATTCTTTCTTGCCCCCCATTGTGTTCGTGTTGACCCAAAGGGATGTTTAAGGACTTAGTAGGGTTGTAGTATGGTTGTTGGAAGAGGAAACTCGCAGCTCGGCGGAACGCGAAAATTGAGGTCGTGAGCTGTGGCCCGCAACCGACGCTAGTGCCGCTTAGGCAACGCGCCTACTTGAAAAGCACAACATGTACGGACCCTGCACTGCGCTCTGCATAAAACACCATGGCATTTCCGTACCAGTGTCTTGTCGCTCGCAGCGAGTCGTCTGCAGACGGGGCAGCCTGGACGCTTTTTGGCGCAAGTGGCTCCAAGATCGTTGTTCAATCTAGCAACGGCGTGGCGTCTGTATGGTCGCGGCAAGCTGTCCAGGTACTAGTAAGTGAGAGATGTTGAGGAAATAGATGGATGTCGTCAGTTGGAGATGGGATAATTTTTCTGTTGGAAAGATGCTGAGCGTGCCAGGATCCCAAAGATGATGACACACAAGAGCCCCCAGGAAAACGGATCAAGCTGTCAACACCAAAAGAACAAAAATTCAATTTCTCAAGCTTGGTGCTATCGAACAACGGCCACTATCTGGTTGGCGTGACTGGCGAAGATAAATGCGTTCGGGTTTTCCAGATCGATGCCCAGAGCGGTCTCCAGCAATTAAGCGAGCGGTAAGGTGCTGCAAATTCACGATCGTACGATGTACTGACAGGTGTGAAGTTGCATGTCAAGAAGGCCGTCGGCAATCACATTGACATCTGACGACTCCACTATCTTATGTGCGGACAAATTTGGAGACGTGTATGCTTTGCCACTGTTACCTTCGCCGGAGGATGAACAGGTAGAAGCCCCTGCACCAGCGCTGCCGCTCGAGGAGAAAGACTTCACTCCATCCGCGACTGTTTTCACGGTCCACTCTGGAAGGAATCGAAGAACTCTCGAGGAGCAGCTTAAGCAGAAGGCCAAGGGGCCGGCCAAGCCCAAAGAGGCGATTACCTTCAGACACGACCTCCTTCTGGGCCATGTCTCCATGCTCACAGATCTGGCGTTCGCCAAGATAGGGAATAAGAGCTACATTATTACAGCAGATAGGGACGAGCACATCCGCATATCGCGGGGAGTGCCCCAAGCCCACATCATCGAGGGCTTCTGTTTTGGACACGAAGAGTTCGTGAGCAGACTCTGCGTGACACGATCCGGGCTACTGGTCTCAGGCGGAGGCGATGCCCATCTCCTTGTCTGGGACTGGCGGAATTTCCTACTGAACGAGAAGTTGCCACTTCGCGATACTGTCATTAAACATCTCAGGTCACGACCAGACCTCAGCTCATCCTTCAAAGACGATGCATCCTTCAAGACTGCTGTCTCTGGGATATGGGAGGTTCCCGGCATCAAAGAGGTGAGATCCTGCACTTAGTACTTCCACTCTTCGCTAATCTCTCAAGACGAGCGAAGTACTTGTGGCATGCGAAGGGCTGCCAGGACTGTTCAACTTCAATGTTGGTACGGGCGCAGTGAACGGCGACTCGCTGTCACTGATGGGCAATCCGCTGGACGTCGCATTCGTGCAAACCTCGCCAAACTCTTGGACGACGATTGTCTCCATAGACAACGTGCACAAAGCGGGGTCGACATCGGAACTTCGGGAGAATGCAGTAAGCACATCTGCCCACTTTGAATATATGTGAGACTAACGAGATCTTTCAGGACGGAGCGCGGTTGCAGTACTTCTCAAAGCAGGTAGATGGCGCATGGCGCGAAGACGCCGAAATGGGTGCACTTGTCAGCTCATTTGCCCTAGGAGGCACAGACGGTCCAGATCTGACGACTGCAGATGATAAAGCAGTGCGAGACATTTTGTATCATGTGGAGAATTTGCGAAAGAGACCAGGCGCTGAGGATTAGGTACGGAGCACTAGGTAGCAGAATGACAGTTTACATAAGATCGGACCCTTGTTACCAATACACCACTTTTGGAGTCGGCCTGTGACGTAAGAGGCTCTGGACTCGCAACAACAGTAATCAGATGGAGCAGATCTGGCCCAGCCGTACGTTCTCGGAACTTAATCGAGGAACAGGTATTCTTGGCCATGCCGAGGCTAACGAGTCGGCAAAGGTGCCCCATGTGCCGCCGCAGTTGTGGTAGTTCCGTGCAAGAGTCTGCCGGTGGCCGTGGTCTAGTACAACTCGATTTCTAAGAGTCCGGGATCGTCGCATGTACCGACGCCGCCGGCGATTTTTCTTCTCGAAGCCAAACCACCACCACCTGGGCGTGTACATCTCGAGCAGTGAGTGAAAATCCTTCTTCCTTCTGCCACCTTGTATATTGTGTCGGGCAGCGCTGAGATTAGTCCCAATCAGGCCGTGAGCACATTTCGAAGGAAGCACACCCCTCCAACCAGACTCGCCGTCGTCCCACCAGCAAGATCTTTGTAACATCTCCGGAGTTCACCTTCAGTAACACCAACGATCTCTAACTGTTCTTCGCTGGACTCAAAACCACCGACTTTCAGCGTTCTCTGCGACACTCGGTCCCTCTTCCTAGGCACCCGCTCTCATCTTACCTCCCCGCCTCTCACTTCCATTACCAGTCAGATCTTGCACGCGAGACCCGCGCACGTCGCCAAAGTGTTCGCCTCAACATTCCGACGGGCATCTCCTAGGTTCTTATCCTTATTCTCTGTGCCTGTTGCAGCTGCTGCATCGCACAATCAGCGCGTGACACCCACTGCGGCTTCGAGTTTGTCAGCCACACCAAAAGTAGATTCGCGAAGGATGCATTCAAAGGTCGTCAGTGAGTAATGCGCATACACTATTCGTGAGGACAGTGCTGACATTATGCGCAGTCATTGGGTATGTTGCAGCGCGTTCTGTGCTACCTGGAATAGCCCCACCAGAACCATGTCTTTACGGATTTTGACCACATACTGACAACCTTGTAGCTCAGGGCCTGCAGGCCACACCGCAGCCATCTATGCGGCGCGCGCCGACCTGAAGCGTAAGTCGCCGAAGCATGCACCAAACTAGACTTCGCTAACAATGCGCAGCCGTCATGTACGAGGGTTTCATGGCTCTTGGTATCGCAGCTGGTGGTCAATTGACCACCACAGATGAAGTCGAGAACTTTCCCGGTTTCCTGAAGATCGGAGGTGGAAAGCTCATGGTATGCACTCCGCGCCAGTTGACACTAACCTCCGCTAACAAGCCATAGGAACACATGCGCGAACAGTCAGAAGCATGCGGAACCGAGATCATCTCCCAGACCGTTGCGAAGGTCGACCTCAAATCGCGCCCATTCAAATACTGGTTGCATCCCATGGGCGATGATGAGGAGATTGAAGAGGAGGAGCACACTGCCGATTCCCTCATCATTGCGACTGGCGCAAAGGCGAGGAGATTGGATCTGCCTGGAGAAGAGCAATACTGGGGCTTTGGTGTATCGGCCTGCGCAGTCTGTGACGGCTCGCTGCCCATGTTCCGCGACCAGCCCCTGGTCGTCATCGGAGGTGGTGACTCTGCAGTCGAGGAGGCCCTATACCTCACGAAGAAGGCAAAGAAAGTCACCGTTCTGGTACGGAGAGACAAGCTACGAGCCAGCAGGACAAATGCGCGCCGCCTCACTACCCACCCGAAGATTGAGATCTTGTACAACACCAGCGCAAGCCAGATCAAGGGCGAGGACAAGAAGAACGGCCTGATGACTGAACTGGTCGTCAAGAACAACGTCACCAAGGAGGAGCAGACGGTCCCGGCACGAGGACTCTTTTATGCTGTTGGTCACGACCCAGCGACGGAGATTTTTAAGGGCCAGCTCGACATGGACGAGGACGGTTACCTGATCACTAAGCCCGGCGAGGGCCTGACCAGCGTCGAGGGTGTTTTTGCTGCCGGTGACGTCCAGGATAAACGATACCGTCAGGCCATTACCAGTGCCGGATCCGGCTGTGTTGCGGCCCTTGAAGCTGAGAAATGGCTCGCCGAGCATGACGACAGCGTCGGCAACGAGCTCGAGACAGAGAACCAGGCCGAGAAGTCACAGACCAACGGCGTGGTACCCGAGTACCGCTCCAACCCTCTTTTGTAGATTCATCAGTTTTGTCGCATTACAAGGATCTAGCATCAGTGTTTCGTGCATCGACTATATAGAGCTTAGGAAAAGGAATTGGGAGGGCATTCGTTGACTGGAGCCCTCACTCATAGTTTGTCATATCCCAAAGCATGTGGCATAGACTTGGCTTTTAGGCATTTGAAGGGTCAGATATCAGATATCATTGACTCTCAAGCAATAGATAAATCTAGATAATATATTTGATGGGTATATATTTTGTGAACAATCTTGTTGTGAAACGCCAGTGCCCATGATAGACCCGGCCCTTAGCACCTCTATTTGATGCACTACATGGTTGAGCATCTTGAGACGCCTAAGCCGAATGATACACATGATTGGGAAATGCCGTGACTGCGAGAAGATGCCGATTCTGGCTGGGGCGCGTGGTAGGCGAGGTATATCGCGCCTAGGTTGCTGTATCAATGGCCAAACCCCATTTTAAGGAGATGGAGCGCACTCTCGAAAGCTTTCACTACGTCGATATCTAGATGAAGTAGGTCAGTAAACAAGCACACAGAGGGGCACACATAACACACAGTGGTTGCGTTTACTCTCAAGCTCAGCTTCTGAATTCTGAACGAATTTCGTACGGGTCTGAAGACTGCGCAGTTGTCAGCGAGGGAGCAAGATGGAAACGTGAAGGGGAAACAGTACCGCTGGAATGTCCGATCTGTCTCATGCTCGTGACCAGATTCTGCCCAGATGCGGAAGTACTACGCCTTCATCAGCATCGTGAAATGAGCATG
Source organism: Parastagonospora nodorum SN15 (assembly GCF_000146915.1). Lineage (NCBI taxonomy): Eukaryota > Fungi > Ascomycota > Dothideomycetes > Pleosporales > Phaeosphaeriaceae > Parastagonospora > Parastagonospora nodorum. Next base: position 240,757 of record NW_001884584.1, on the reverse strand, counting down.
CAAAATGAAGCAATACATTCATGAGACTCTCCCACTCTTCGGCTAGCTCACCCTCCTGTGTGCGACACTTGTTCATGGCCTCGTGGTATCGGCCATGAAGCTCGTTCCAGTCGAAGTCCTCGATCTTCTGCGCAGGATTGCTGTCAACGTCGTCCTCTTCCATCTCATCATAATCCTCTTCAGCGTTCTGGTCAGAGTCCTTGCGCACTTGCTGGGCCGACGGTGGTCGCTCGGTGTCATCAGAGCTCACGCGCTTGTGAGACGGACTGGCGGTATCGTCATTCTGCGTTGCGGGCGGCTCTGACTTGGGATGAAATTGGCCGTCCATTTCCACTGTCGATGTGAATGATGCGCCACTCTGTTTGAAAAAGGGAGGAGAGGAAGGCAAGTGCACAGGCTGTGTTGGCAGAGAAGATTCAGACGGGTTGTCAAAGTCGCTGTTCATCTGCAATGCTGTGCAATGGTGGTCAGTGCTGTGGGTGAGTGAAGCATCAACAAGACGGGTCTCTCCTCGGCCCAGCGAATGACTTTCGCATAGTGGTTGTCGCAGTATAAGGTTGGTGAAGGCTGCGTGTTTGTGTCACGTGCTTATGCACTAATCCGTTTTTGTACAACGCGGCATGACGTTGGAAGGCGCGGGCGTCTGACTCGCGCTCGCGCATCCGCGCTTCTGTTGCCTCAGTCACGCAGTGAATGAGCGCACGCCGACAACAGGGTGTCTACCTGCCGACCATCGCCTTACCTCCTACACGATACTCACATATACACCTCCAACGCAACGTCCGCCCCCATAGCTGATTTGGGCCCATGGGTTTATAAAGCGCGACAAGCCCCCACGGCTACTCACCACTCACCATGGTCACCCGCTACTTTCCTCGCCCTCAACCCCTCGGACCACAAGGAGGCGATATCACATAACATATATCCATCATGGAGTGCGACATCTGTGGAAAGGCTGGCAACCTAACGCATCCCCTACACTGCATCACTTGCGCCCGCAGCCATCTCGAACAGCCCCGCATCGACCTCGCTCGGACACTCATAGACAAAGACGGCGTGGAGAAGCATGTCAAGGCCATCATACAAGGCTCGGAAGACAAGTCCAGTCAGCATGTCTCGCTGTCCGACTCAAAAGGAGGCCTGTTGGTCGACCGCCAGGAGTGCACACACCATCTGAACTGGCAACGGACCAAAGCTGAGACGGCTGAAATACAAGAGCGCACACAGCTTATCACAGAACAGTCAAAACATATCCGGGATCAGATGGAGGCTACACGGAAACGGATCGAGTCACAGCGCGCCGCAAATGCACAACGAAAGTCTGATCTATCATCCGCTACTTATGGCATCGATTCACGGCGCGCCAACGAGCTAGACAAGGTCCAACAACATCTTAAGAGGATAGACTACAAGTCGGATAAGATGCACCACGATACTATGGAGCTGCGCATGCAACTTTGCACTACCGCTGCGAAGCTCGCCGGGCTTAAGACTACCAGAAGGAGGAACAAGGACGAAAGCGTAAAGGTTGTCTACAATATTGGGCCAGGCTCAAGACTCCGGATCTGGGATCTCAGGGATCTGAACGAGGCTCCACCTGACCAACTATCAGCGTCATTAGGTGCTGTAGCTCAACTCCTGGTCCGAGTCGCTGCATATCTGGGCATCCGCTTGCCCGCCGAGATTACACTTCCTCACAACGACTACCCACAGCCGACTGTATTCAGCCCAGCTTCCTCGTACAAAGGAAAGAAGGTCCCTTTCCCAGGGTCAACGCCTTCGCACTCGTCAAGCAACAGTCCAGAAGCATCCCGCACTATCGATCCACGCGTACACCTACCGAAACCGCGAACGCTTTTCATCGATCGACCTCTTGGTCATCTCTCCGCGGAAGATCCGCCAGCCTACTCCTCCTTCATCGAGGGCGTGTCTCTACTCGCTTACAACGTGGCTTGGCTATGCCGCACTCAAGGCATGAAGGATAGCTTCAAGCAGTGGGAAGATATATGCCCTATGGGCCAGAATTTACATCGACTTCTGATATCGCAAGAGACATACTTGCATCAGCGACCCGAGAATCCTCTCGACAAAGACATTACATCAAAGACCTCTCTGCGGAAGAAACCCGTAGGTTTCGGACAATTTTCGCATGCTACGTCACACTCATACATGAACATCGCCGAGAACGTGCGGTATCTAAGTGGTTGGAGTCTATCGCCAATGAAAATCGTTGATGATTTGAGGGCATTTTTGCTAGCAGAACAGCAGGCACAAGAATGGGACGTAGTCAACCAGAAGGAGTGGGAGGATATGGAGAACCTCATAGCTGAGGACCCGATCATAGTAGGCGAGAAGCGCCGTGACGCTGCAAGCATCAGTGACGGACGCAGCTTCCTGACATCAACTACAACGAACGGCAGGGCTACACCATCACAGAAAGCCGACGTTTCAGAAGGTGAGCAAGCTGACCGTAGGAGGGGCACGAGTGGGTGGACCAAGTTGAAGAGCCGGCCTGACGACGTCGCGAAGAATGACCTGTAGCTGCACACGACTTTCATGGAGCTGTAATCGCACATAAAATTCGTCCTTTTAGATACCCAGTAAACGCGATAGACATCAGGACTTTGTCTTTGGTAATCCAATATTCTTACGTACTGCTTATCAACGTCGTCAGATTTGTCCGTTTGACTTTCCAGGGCGCGGAAGCTACGGTTACAAGCGGCACATCGCGCTAGCATTCCATGACGAGCGACGCGCCGTGCGGCCGAGATGACAATCGCATATCGCGAGCACCACGCCTTCCACTAATGACTGCTGAGAAATGCCGTTGGGATCTTAGCGTCACACAGTTTCTAGGGTCTTTCAAGGTTTCCAGGCATAAGTAACGCCCCGGGTCAGGATATTGCGCCATCGCCAAACAAAGGTTCACGGTGACCGCGAGCCCCGCTAGACGCCGAGCTAGGAATAAATTATTCTACAATTCTCACATCATAAACTTTCTCTTCTGACTCTTTTTAAAAGCACTTCAAATCTCGACTATCGCCTTCCATCCTTCTCACAACCGTACTCTGGATCTAGAGAGAGCTCACTTTCGCATCAAGTACCTCCAGATTGCCCTCGCTTAGAACCATGACGCATTCGGAACATCCCATTGAGACGCCTCAGCGCGCACCCTCCCCAGTCCACAGATTCGGTACCCTGGCTGTTCACGCTGGTAGTCCGCATGACCCTGTTACTGGTGCGGTGATCGAGGCAGTATGTTATTGAAAGCGTATAACCGAATCCCCAGTTAATCAAAGCAGATCTCACTTTCTACAACCTTTGCGCAGACCAGCGTCGGCAAGCCAGTCGGCCCATACGACTATTCCAGAGCTTCGAATCCTAACCGGTGCGCTCATACCACAACTTTCAGAAAACTTGTATCTAATTTAAGTCTAGTGACAACTTCGAGACCGCAATCGCCGCACTCGAGCACGCCCGCTATGCACTGGCCTTCAGTTCAGGTTCCGCAACCACCGCCAACATTTTGCAATCGCTTGCAGCAGGATCCCATGTTGTCTCCGTCTCAGATGTGTACGGAGGAACGCACCGCTACTTCACCAAAGTAGCACTCACACACGATGTCAAGGTCACGTTTAGCCCCAGCATTGAAGTCGATATTGCCGACCTCATTCGACCGAACACCAAGCTCATTTGGATTGAGTCGCCATCAAACCCCACATTGACGCTGGTGGATATCAGAAAAGTCACATCTGTTGCGCATCAACATGGCATCATGGTCGTCGTAGACAATACCTTCATGTCACCTTATATACAGAATCCATTGAACCACGGTGCAGACATCGTAGTTCATTCAGTCACGAAGTACATCAACGGCCACTCTGATGTGGTCATGGGTGCGGCAGCCTTCAACTCGCCAGAGCTATACGACCGCTTGTCATTCCTTCAAAACGCTATTGGCGCAGTACCATCAGCGTTCGATTGCTGGCTCGCGCATCGAGGGCTTAAGACGCTCCATCTCCGTGCCCGCGAGGCGACCAAGAATGCAACTGGAGTTGCGGAAGCCCTCGAGGCCTCACCCAACGTCCTTTCCGTCAACTACCCTGGTCTTGCATCGCATCCACAGCGCGAAATCGCCATCAAGCAACACCGTGACGGAATGGGCGGCGGGATGCTCAGTTTCCGCATCAAAGGAGGACACGAGGCTGCTGAGCGCTTCTGCCAGGCTACCAAGATCTTTACTTTGGCCGAGTCATTGGGTGGCGTTGAGTCGCTCTGCGAAGTTCCCAGCGCAATGACGCACATGGGCATCCCCAAGGATCAGCGTGAAGCGGCTGGTGTCTTCGACGATCTTGTCCGCATGAGCTGCGGAGTTGAGGATGAACTCGACCTTGTCGCTGATGTCCAGCAAGCGCTCGAGAAGGCAGTCGCCGCAACGAAGACCACAAACGGGAAGGCCACCAATGGGGAGGCGACGGCATAAAAGCCGACTTGAAGACACTTAACGACACATGCATTACAAGGCGTTTTGATGGGTATTTAGATCTGTGCACACGATTACGGACTACCCCCTCGCAACATTGCGAGCATTAAGATACCAATGATTACTTCTTTTCAATCTTACCATTCTTCCCTATTGCAGGTTATTAACTACGGCGGAAAGCAATAAAGAGTATCCAATGTGCCGAAGCTGCAAACAGCATCGCGAGGCTTCGATTGCGACGGCAACGCTCTGTGTATGCTTCATGCACCCTGTTCGCTTTCCACCGTAAGTGAGAACCTGCAAGGTACTACGTGACTGCAGACGGCATTCGGCAAACCGCAGTGCGCAAAACCAGCCTTGCACAAGAGAGGATACTCGCCATTAATGCTAAGAGAACCGATATACTCTCACAACCACTCTCAAACATGCAAGAGAAGAGGGATCTCGTGACGATTCAAGAATTCGATGTTGAGATGTGGGCTGCAGTGTGAAACTTGAGAAAATCAATACAACGCTTCAAGCTGACAAGACGCAGCATTGCTGGCTCAGACAGTACTTCGGGCGTACTTCGAGCTATATTCTACTTCATCATGACGCACCTGGAGAAGATGGTGAAACTCACCAAGATAATTGATGTCGCCTTTGAGAACGGCACGCTTACTCATCTAGTTCGATACAGCCAAGCAATGAAAGTGCCCTATCTTAGGGCAGTCATCCAGGAGTCACTTCGGCTGTTTCCGCCCTTTGTTGTGCAGATACCACGTTATGCGCCAGCTGCAGGTTTGCAGGTCTCAGGTTTTCACATTTCTGTTTGATTCAAAGGTTCTTACATGCGTTCCATAGCTCAGTATTGGTTCGCTGACTCAACCAGGTGGGCATGAATGCCATGTTCACACAGTACGATAAGAGCGTTTTTGACGAAGACGCGTACGAGTTCCAGCCTGAGCGGTGACTGGAACGTGAAGAGGCGTTTGGGACCATGGACAAGGCTATGCTAGTCTTTGGTGCTGGCGTAAGGACCTGCATTGGTAAACATGTACGCTTCCACATTTGTCAAACGTTGTTCAAGTGAGCTGAACATATTCAGCTTTCCATCGCTGAAATTTACAAGCTTGTACCAGAGTTCTTACGCCGATTCGCAGTCGAGATGGCACATAACAAGCCATGGAAAACTTACAATGCAACTTTGTGCGGCAGAGTGATGTAATTCGTCATGTAGGGCAGAGGGATTTATAGCGAAATAAATAAGCAAAGGCATGAACATAATTCATAAGGATCTTCATTGGATGAGACTTATATGCAATGCTACGCTAATATACACCAAACAGCGCCAAATAATGTCTAAGAGCTACTGAAACTATACCGATGCCGACGTCTAGTTCTTAAGAACATAACGGTACCTAGGGAGACCCTTCTCAAAGTCGACCAGTACCTGATTGGCCTCTTCCATAGGTCTGACCTGAACCCACGCCTGCAAGTTCGTCTTCTTTGCCAGCTCCAACATGTCGCGAATATGCTCCCTAGTGCCGATCAAGCTACCAGCGATCTTGAGGTTCTTAAAGATCAAGCCGAGAGGAGAGAAGCTGGGCAATGGGTCATCAGGAGCGCCGAGCTGAACGAAAGTGCCGTTGACATCGAGCAGGCTGAGGTACTGGTCGAGCGGGAAAGATCCGGAGATGGTTGAGATGATGAGGTCAAGCGAGTTGGCGTTCGTCTTCATCCAGTCAGGATCTTCCCCGGTAGCAATAAACTCATCAGCACCAAGCTTGAGGGCATCATCCTTCTTGCTGGATGAACGAGAGATGGCGACAACCTTGTCGCATCCGAGAGCCTTCGCGAAAAGAAGGGCAAAGTGACCGAGACCACCAACACCGACGACACCAACGCGCTTTCCTGGTCCGGCGCCGTAGGAAACGAGGGGGTTGTATACAGTGACACCACCGCACATGAGGGGCGCGGCGAACTCAGACGGCAGACCATCGGGAATGGGGATGGCGAACGAAGCAGGTCCACGCCACTGCTTCGCGTATCCACCGAAGCTCTTGTCTCCGTTGGAATGGCGTCCATTGTAAGTCATGGTCATCTTGTTGCAGTTGGACTCCTGCTTGGTCTTGCAAGGACGGCATGCTTCGCAACACTCGCTCTGAGCACCAACACCAACGCGGTCGCCGACCTTCAAGTCCTTGACGTCCTTTCCAACACGGGTGACCTTTCCAATGATCTCGTGACCGACGACAAGAGGATATTCGGACGGTCCCCAGCCAGACCTGAGAGTATGGATGTCGCTACCGCAGACACCGCAGTGGCTGATGTCCATTTCGATATCAGTGTCTTCGAAACTCTTGGGGGTGAATCCACCCCATTTCATGTTTCCCTCAGCCGCAGAAGGGTCATGGGCCACCCAGCCCTGGAAGTCGGAGTTGCTCGCAGCCATGATGTATGTTGTTCAAGATGTAGGAGGTGAAGGTGCAGCAAGTTTAGATATGGAAAGGAATTGAATCGACCGTCTGAAAGAGAGTACTAAGGTGACAAAGTTACAGCTTTTAAGCATACTCATCTTCTTGCATTTGTAATGCTTCAAATGACGGTGTCGTGAATTTGCTGCTTCGCCGATCTTTGGCCGGAAACAAGGACCCACCACAATGACTTCACAATCGAGACACGAGCAAGCATCCCCGTTGTTTGCGCGCCCGGCGAAGAGATTTAGTTTTCGAGAAATTTCGATTTGGACTAGACTTGAAATCTGGGATGTGATTGACCAGTAACGTCGCAGTGAAGCCGCCGACCATGTGGAAGCCACCCCGATGAAGGATCAAACCTCCGTAGCATACCCGCTAGCTCCCGCGTACTCGATTTCAAAGCTGGTTACATATTCAGCATCATCTCCTTGAGATGCACACTCGACCCATGTCTAGACGAGATTGCCTTCGCCGAAGTCTTCCTGTCGACTATCCGTCTTGGTCCAAAAGTCCTAGTGCATTTCCGCATCTTGATAACATTTTTTCTTCAACTCCACACTTCGACTCCAGCAGGTAAGAAACGAATGTAGCTTGGTATTACCGCCAAATACCCCAGCTCCGTGCCCATCCATTCCTCCACGATACGTAATCGACGAACCTTCTCGAAGGCTTTTAGGTCCAGCTTAACGAACTTGACACGCTCAACCCATCGATTTGGGGGTACCAGAACGTTTCGCCGTAGTCCGAGCCTGATTTCATCGAGTTTCTCGCACTTTCGTGCGATCCTGACGAAAGCTGTGACGAGTTTGAGTATGAATCGCTCCTTTGAGCGGATTAATGCCCGGTGATTAGGCTCGACACTCAACGACACTAGCTGCGGGCAACAATCCGCGATGAAATGAAGTGAAGATATGAGATATTTGATTGGATTCTTCCATCGCCTCTTGTGGTTGTAGGTATCGTTCCGGTGGTCTTTGTCCATGTCCTCGGTGAGCTGGATGCTGCGCATGCGCGCAAAGTGATCGACGCTTAGCCTCACGCTTGGCTCCAGCGAGAGAAAGGACGGAAATCAACATGTCGTTGCTTTCGTCAGTTTGTATCCAAATTTGACAGTCGCGCCGTGATACAGCAGTGTTAAGGCCTGTATGCGAATAGTTCGGCTGACCCGTAGCAACACAGGGTCAAAGCCGCTGTTTTGAATGTGCATCAGACGATCCTTGCCAGGGATTTTTATAGTGGTGGTAGTCGGCCATGGTTTCCCGCGCTCGTACTCCATGGCAACAACCCTACTTTTGTAACCACGTCTACGTGCATAGGCGTTGATCTGCCTGTAGAACGAGATAAAGTAGTAGTACGCCTCGTCCTGCTGGACAGAAGCGATTCTGCGCACCAAGTACACGTGGGTATAGCTGAGACGAGTGAGGATATTCGCTCGGATCTCATATGGAAGTAATTCTATCGGGAATGGCCAGGTGCGATAGATCCGGTGAGAGACAATTGTGGGTTTCGAGTTTGCGATTCTTTCTTCAGCCATCTTTTAGCGACGTCCATCTCGATAAGACCTTGAGATTTTTGGCTGGCACTATAATTAGGGATCATAGAATGTTAGGGCTTGTTGATCTGGTCGAGATGATAGGTGTGAGATATGGAGGTTGGAAAATGGACTGTACCTTTTTTATGTTTATGTACTCACGAGGTCCTAATTTGCTTAGCGGCTGGTGATAAGTTTCATTCCTTATCCAAGTTAAACTCGTCGAACTATATACTCCGTGTCTCCCACGAATGGCTTACCTCTTGCTTTAGCTTTCGCTTGATCCACCGCACACTTTTCTCCATGAGGAGCAAGGCATCGTCCGTCTCTTCCCAATGAAGTATCATCTCAACACCTCCATCACGTGGTGGCTTCGCTCCAGGTATTGTGAGTTTGGCAAGATGGTCTCGCTTTCGATCGTCAAAAATGACTCTCACAACCCTGTCGCTATTTACGATACTACACAGCAACATCCAGTCTTTTTTGTCTATAACTGTGCTTAGTATCGGCATATTGTCTTTGTATCGGCAGCGCAATGGCAGCTTAATGTCGAGGTCGTTCTGGCCGGACACCATCTCCAAAGACAACGTTCGTTCACCGAAACCGTGTTCATCTCCGTAAAGGGTCCTCTCAAACGTGTTATAGCGATGGGGTAGCATATATACACTGAGTTCTTGGGTCATGCGTGCTGATAGGACTGAGGTATCTGTAGGTTTAGTGTGTAAATTCGTCTGCGGCACAAGGCCATGAGGTAGATTCGGTATGTGAAGGTCACACGTGCCTGCGGATTGATGCGAAGTGGCGCCCATCACACCCGAGCAGAACTTGGAATGGTTGGAGATGAACCTGTACAATCAGTGAAGGTATGTGATTGCATGCAATAATCGAGATTCAATGATTTCCGCACATGCTTTCGCAAATGGAGGTGAGCAGACGTTACTATTTTTGTTGCTAGCTTCATTTGCCACGTCACACATATTCTTGTGGAGAAGAGGCACCACAAATATTGGACAGAAAGATCTCTGATTCGCCGTCCACCCATTTTTTTTATGTATTGGAAGACGGTCTCTGCTTATGCGCTGTGTTTTCACAATTTAATGACAGTAGTGTTTATGAAGTGAAGCGAGCGTCCAGACATCCTATAAATGCTCACCCGAATTTACTTAGATACTTGCCAATCATGATTAATCCTCAGCAACTTGATAATCAGAAGCTTGAACAAGACAATGTCTGGATACCATGCTACTTCTCTACCCACGGCAAGCTCTTCAACAATCACAGTCCGTGGTTCTGACCATTGGCAAACGTATCTGTGTCCGCGAGATGCAATCCTGAGTCGCTCTACGGATGCATTGAGCAATACACGTGCCGACCGCGGTTTTAATTAGGGTCACTACAGTATCGAAACAATACAGGCAATGTTCAGTGGCTGAAAAGAATCATGACCATGCGAGTCTAGCGTTTGCCTTTGCCGGGGTGTTGTGCTGATCAGCGCCCTTTCTACAAGCAGAGCCCGATGGAAAACGTTGAAATTATAAGAAATGTGCTATGACAGCGCTCGAAGAGTGTCTGAATTGAATCCAGCCTTATGCATAACGTCGCCGGCCTCGCAAAGACTCATCCCAAGCGTGCGGTCCCCAGTGTGGAATTTCTGGATATAGCGTTGACGAGTCCACACTGGGAGAGGTTTGCCTGGTCTAGACGAAGCTAATAAATGTCGTCCAGCGTCATGTCCTATTCAACTGACGTATAAAAATTAATGTCGTGCGTCTTCGGGTCTAGAATTCAGAGAGAGGATGGAACGAGATGAGCAACATCTATGGAACAGAATTCGTTTTCAATTGTCCTTATCTTATATACAGCGTGCACATCTTGAATTGCCTGGAAGAGAGGTGCATGTTCTTCCGTTGGGCGATAGAAGATAACATCTTGCCTGGCCGCGATGTAGTGGTCATAATCGCCACCACGACCTAGTAGTCCGAATTGAAGGATATTGTGGGCAACAATTCTGTGGTGGTGACAGTAGAAACAAGACTTGGATTGTTTCAAAGACAGGACGCACTTTTGAATGAAGTCACAAGACACGATGCCGTCGAGGAGAACATGGTTTCCGATGGTACTGTTCGGCATCGTCTCACCGATGATATCCACGGCTGAGCCTGTTATGATGAATTCAGACATCTCTGGATCGAGAAGGCAAATGGTCGTGATGGGATATCGTTGGGGATATCATGCAATTGAACAGGTACCATGAAATCGACAATGCGGCGTGAGAGTACAGATAACAACCAAAACCCCTCCAACTTTGACTTTAGAATGATGATCCGATATAATCTGGCTCAAACCTACAGGAATACTAATGGAGTCCCCAGCCTCCTCCAGGGGCGCCGATAATTGCCACGTGGGGCGAATATGCCAGATTCAAAACCATTGGGGATTTTGTTCCGGATGAAGGTTATGGCGAGGGAGATCAGGTCAACGCAGCGCAACTCTAGACCACATTTGAACTTCTCGAATATGGGACCAATAACGTCGCCTGCTGGGTCTAGGTGGCGGCGATTTCGTGGAAGCGGAGACGTTACAATGCTCCTGGCATCTTGTGAACGTCGAGATATGTAGAGCCACATATCCAATGGTAATGTGCTCTGTTGCCCATCGTTGGTGGTGATGAAAAGACAGTAATCACTATCCTGAGGGTAACGATGGTCGTACGCGGACAGCCGCACGGGCAGGATCGAGTGGAGCTACAACATGTTAGATCTGTAAATTAACACGAGCCTAAGCATATCTGAGTGTTTCTCTGTAGGAGTAGATGCGCAATAAGCGTTCCTGAATCCATTATTCCAGCATGCTCGTTGATGTCTACCTGGCGAGCGCTCGTCGTAGCTGTATAGTCCACACCGAGGAAACGGAGTTGCTTTGATATGGCGGCGATGCTATTAGTGTATGTGGGCAGAGGAACTTTTTCTGTCAGATGGTGTAACTATGGGGAGTAGTACGATGGTGCGTCGAATAGTGGGAAGTCAAGCGGCGTAGCGGATGTGATCGTAGATACATCAGGGCTTGCCAGGATGATGGCGCTGGAGTAATGAAGCGATAGCTTCTGATCTTTGCAATCTTTTGGGGAACAGGTTTGGTATCGGGTGCTCCTAGAGCTCCGGGTCATTCTAGAAGAGAGTTCGTGTACGCCAGTGAAGTAATCCAAATATCTCACCTGACAATATTGCGGGCCACTTATTAATATACCATCCGGGAGAACCACATCTTCCAAGCTAGCCTCCTCTGCCAGACTTAAGGGAAACGCTCTGCGTAGCTTTTCTGCGGCATCGCCGGTAAGGTCTATTAATTCGTTCGCGAGAGCTGCAGACTCATGTAGGGCAAAAGCTCTCTTGTCTGCATCGTCATCCGCATCGCCTTCTTCATTGCTGTCTGTATCGCCAGTAAAGTGTATTACCTCGCGAAAGAGAAGAGTAGATTGGTGCGAAGAAGAAGCTGCCTCAGTTGCGCAGGGAGGATCCGTGAAGCTGGAGAGATGGTCTACCAGCTTATGGGAGAAATCTCGAAGTGTCCTCGAGTTTAGGGCTTCGCAACTGGCATCGTGCTCTCGGAGAAACTCGCAAATGGAGTCATAGTCCAAAGGCACCTGGAGATCGTATGAGAGTAATGTCATGACACTCCTAAACTCTTGGTCTGGCATAATAGTCGTTAACGCGATATCCGATCAAGCATCGTTCTCTGAACACAACGAATTGGCTTGCGTACTGTAGGTCACTAACAACGACGGACAGCGACCAGGGTGCCACAGTAGACAGCCGATCATGAAACCTGAAGCTATACACAACATCGTGTGGTTGTGAAGAAGGCCTAACTGGCTGGTGTATAGCTTCAGGTCATTGGATTCCTTGTTCACTTCTTCTCGTGGGCGATAACATGTAGTGCCAGTGCCGGATTGCTGCATAGCACCCGCATGTTGTCAAAAATTTCTCATTCATTTTGCATCTTCATATGCATCCTTTCGATATTGACACGATCTCCAGGCTTGGGCGAAGACAAGTATGTGGTTCAGGCGAGGCCAATTACGTCGTCGTAGCTTCACATTCATGACGTCACCAGCTCCGACGTCTACCGAATCCCGCGCCACAAACCCTAGTTTCACGTCCCAAGCGCCCTACCAGCCCTATCAATCCCGTCCTCCTTCACGAGCAAGAATAAGCGAGTGCGAAACATGCACGCCAAGTCAGCCCCAATCGCGGAACAGCTTCCGTATAGAGCCACGATAAAGTAGTATAAAACATACACATGCCCATTCTAATCATCAAGGTTCCATTCTCTTCGTGGTGACGATGCCTACTCTGCTCACTCTAGTCCTTTGCACCCTCAATTTCACCATCGGAATTTTATCCATCACCGTCCTCGCGCTCGTCGCACATACCCTGACGCTCACGTCCTCTCCGCCTTATGTGCGCGGTACGAGTCGCTCCATATTGTTCTGGCCAGGATGTGGCGGCATAGTGGACATGATTTTATTCATAATTCTCTGGCATTTAACACCTCGCGAAAGCGTTGGCCAGGTGCATCAAGACTCGCATGAAGATTCCAACGTAAACGCTGATCAGTGTCAGGAAAAGAAGCGCAAATACTTTTGGAATGGATTAGTGTTCGTTGCGAGCTTCATATTCGGCAGACCAGCAGTGGTGTTAGTCTATACTTTCGTGGAGTGGGGACGGGCGGAAAAGGGTGACATGATGATGGGCAAGGGCTACTTCACTACGGAGACGTGGGCATGTGCTGCTTCTCAAGCTGGTGTGGAGGGTGCTGGATCAGTGTGCCAAGAGCTCAGAGCTGCGCGGTATCTGCTGATACCAGAAGTTGTGCTGGGAGCTGCCATACTAGAATTGGTGATTTGCATGAAGTCAAGGTTTTCGGGCAGAAAAAAGCCTGCTGAGGAAGAGGCTGCATCAACCGCTACGAAAGCATAATTCAATTCGATCACGTGATTGAAACCAGTAAATTATATCCCGGGAAGTGGTTGATATTTGTGTAAGTGAGTGTGCATCTAAGATATGAAATTAAAAGCAAAACCGTTCGAGAAGTCATTTCCACAGCAGGAAGCCGTCTGACATTTGTTTCCTTGCAAAGTTCTCCAGAATAGCGTCCCATTTGGAATTTACGTCGCAAGCTATGTCTCTACCCACGCCTTGCCTAGGCACAACGGCCCTGAACCTTGTAGGACCCAAGCGGCTTGTTAGGAGGACCACCCAGCGTAAAGCATGCATCGGGCCTCTGGGCGTTGTTTGTAGGCCAAGTGTAAGTTTGGCCAGAGGGGCAACCTGCTCCGACGTAGAACACGACTGATTTTGTTCATTAGCGCGCAATGCTAACTACCTGTGGTCTTTGACTTACTCTCGCATCCCGCGCGTGGCGCATCGAGAATCTTGCCACTGTTGATTCCAGCTGGAAGATCCTTGCAGGTTGCTTGGTTGGTCAAGGTGACGCTTCCAGTAGCACTCCCGGGCTGGCAGCCTCTGTCACTGAAAGTGTTGAGCGTGAACAGAGTTGCTTGACGCGCGGAGACATCAGAAGGTGCAGCGAAAGCAGCTGCAAAAAGAGTGACAAGAGTAACAACGGTGAACTGCATCTTGAAGATTGTTGGGAAGCTGTGAAGCAAAGATCTAAATAGTGATTTGAGAAGGTGTAGGAAGTGATTGTAGAGGTGCTGGTAAAGAACTCCCCTCTGCGGATGAAACACAGCTCTTTATACCTCCTGCTTGAGGCTCTCATCGATCCAAAGTTTGGTACGCTCTCATCATGAGCGGAGCAGAGTTTTCGCATCCTCATACCCCCGTTGATATAGACATGGTAGTACAACGACTCAAGAAGATACGAACACACTCATCGTCCGGCGTTTCGCCTTTTCAGGTTGTTATTCATAGCAATCAGTGGCCGTGTGACATATGTCAAGGGTAAATCGTCGTGATGCTGGCCTGGCCGTGGCCACTGACGTACGTAGGTGAAGGGGAAGTTGGTTCAGCTCGATGGCACCGACAAACGATATACTGACCGGCGTGAACTCAAACTATGCGTGACCTCTGTACGACCGATTGCTTCCATCTAATGGTCCGGGCGTTCGTTGTTGCTCTTGTCAGAACTTCTTCGGCTGTGCTGACCGATGACATGAGAGTGTGAGACAGCAGGTCCTTGAATGATATAGCTTCTCTAGAACACGAACAGGTCATCACTCTCCCTTGGCATAGGAGTATAGCGGCTCGTGATGTGTTCGGTTTGCATAATCATAGCAGTGTATGTGTTTCGAAAAAAGTGAGCTGAAAGCTGTGTGGTACTTTGATACGACCAACCCACTCAAATTCTGATCACATTGCCAATGTCGTCGAGCCTGGATGGATTGGGGTATGGCAGCGTGCGCCTATTGCGCGTGTATCATCGGCCTAGTACTTACAAATCTTGGGGAGGGGGCAGTGAGCCCGAAGCCGTGCCATAGGTGGCTCAAGCGCTAGTCCTAGGTTAGTGCCTTGGCGAGTGTCTGACAGAGGCAACTGCAATCCTCATCACATCTCACTCACTCCCTGTTGCCTACTTTGAAAGCATTCCACACACGATCCACAACAAACGAAGATAGGGCTTGCAAGATGACAAAGTCGGGAGTACTTCGATTACCAGGTGGTATCATTACCGTGCGCCGCCACAAGGTCCACCCAGACCGAAGTGGTTCATTCATCATCGACTAAATAATTACAGGAAAAGAAAAAGAAAACATGCGCTGCGGTAGCAGGGTGTATCAAGCAGAGATGCCCAAGCTGTCAAAACGCCGCTGAAGTGTGGACATGTAGTCCATCAGCACATGAGAAGGCCCCGGATCATGCATACCAGCTATGTAAATGCAAAACAAACTCCGAGAAAAGCAGTACCCGACATTTCGTCCACATGTAAGAAGAATTGACACAGTCGTACAAAGCCCTGTGGCCGGGCGATGAAGTGGGGTATCATCGACCGAACAGGCCATTTCCAACGCTTACTGTACCCAGACCGTTGCGTTGACCCATGGGCAGCCGCGTCGTATCCGGCCGACCTGCGCCTGGTGGACCGGATGGAGTTGCCGAGGGACCTGCGTTCAGAGGTCGCACGGCGCTACCCCAGCGGTGTGCGCCTTGGTCATCTGGCGTTGTCTCGAGCTGGTGTGCCGCGGGACTCGATAGCATCGCGTACGAATCTCGACCAGGTGCTCCATAATTTCTTGGATTAGAGACAGGAGACTCCATATACGGTCCTTGGTCAGCTGGATGCCTCTTCATTTGCAAGACTGGTGATTCTGATTCCCCTAGCCGTCCGTTCGTGTGCTGAGCGTTGGATGACGGTGGATTCGAAGTGGCCTCGATCGTTGATGCGGAACCATTAGGAGCAGTCAGATCGACTACGCGACGTTGTCCAGCCGGCGTCTGATAGCTCGGCACTCTTGAAGGGCCTGGACCGTAACGGGCTTCCTGATGATGTGACGGGTGCCGCGGATTTGCCCACGGAGTACTCTCGAGAAACTGCTCTTCTGCCGCAGCTTCATCGGCGGTCGTTGTCCGGTTGTATGTTCGGAATGAAGGAGCAGGCGCGGGACGGGTTGCAATCTGCAGCGCGCTATCAGCTGCCGACTCTGTGGGAGAAACACTCAGCGACTTACCTTCATTGAACGGAAATCGTCATCGATGTCCACGGGGCGCGCCGTGCTGATATTCGGTGCTGCTGGGAAGCCAACGTACTTGGCAACGCCAGAGAGGATAGAGACCTCGAGGTTGTACGCCGTCTGATGCCGTATTTGATCTGAACGCTTCTCTGGGAGTTTGATCATGTACTGCGTGTCATCGCAGCCCAGTGATCGCCTTCCTCGTTGCAGCTCAAACACTCGCTGGTTGCACTCTTCGAGGATCTCCTCGCGAACGTGTCGGACCGTCTGGATATACTGACTATGCATCTGATGCCGTTCTGCTATGGTTATAATCTCCAGATTCTTCTGCTTGTATTCGAGAAGCTTTGTCTCGTACGCGATCTTTTCTGCTCGCCGATCGTCTATGCACTTCATCATCGCCAGATATTCAGGGTGGACACAGCTGGGCTGCTTGAGCATCTCGAGCTCTCGTTCGTGTTGCGCTATTTGCTCGTCACACAGCCTGCACGTTATCAGCAATTGCCCTCATTTACGACAACCGTATTACTTACTTTTCCCGGAATAGTTTGAATTTCTTCTCGATCTTTGCAAGCTCGTCGATCGCATTCTTCTTCTTGGCGACTTCTTCGTCTTGGGCTGCGCTTTGCTCTTCGTCGTGCTCTTCCTCGCCTTCGCCATCCTGAGCTTCTCCACCGACAAACTGCTCGCTTAGAGCAAAAGGGTCTTCGGCCTTCCGCTTGCCTCGTCGTCCACCTTTCCGTGGCTTCGTGTGTTTTGCGACTGTCGCCAGCTCGCCAACGGTCTCAGCTGCGATGTTGGCCTGTCTTTGCTCAAGCTCCATCTCCTCGTGTGCGAGCTGTGATAGGCGCTCCTCGGCAACTTCGAGCTCCTCATCTATGTCTACTTGCTCAGCGCTGTCGGTCACACCAGCAAGCGAGCCATTAGCTGCTGGAAGATTCGCAGTCCCGCTACGCTTGCGTGCAGGTTCATCCTCTTCTGGCTCTTCAACAGGGCTGCCCTCTGCGCTTGTACGCTTTCGCTTCTTCCCAACAGATTCCAGGCTGGCAGCTTCGGAAGCAGCAATCAACGACAATGAGTGGAGAGGATTGTCTGCGTCGACCGCATCGTCGAGAGTCGCATCCGCATCGTCGGTCATGACAGAAGGTGTAGGTGGGGCCGATTCGTCCTGGTCGACTGTCCGTGAATGCATCAGCTTGCTTGGTGTTCTTGTGTACAATGCTTCCGCCAATGACGTATCTGTGGCCGTGCGCCCAAGTTTTCGAGGAGTGTTTTCTAGGCGTTCCGTCTCGGCCTCGGAATCGTCGTCGTCCATTTCGCCAGCTGTTGTCGGTCGAGGCGTTGGTTCTGATTGATCGTCCGACGCGTCTCCGAGTTCGCTCAAACTGCTGGATCCGTTGTCGGCAATGTCGTCGTAGCCACCAGAAGCCACGATGACTGGAGTAGGGCCCGTCGCCGCTACACTGGGTGCTGATAGTGCCGAAAGCATTGCGGCTTCCTCGACAGTCGGCGCAGACAAGTGCGCTGCTACAGGCGCTTGTGAGGGGGTGTTGGTGTACGAGAGGTCGGATCGCTCGGTGCTAGGTGGCAGTATCGCGCCTATTTACAGTTGTAATCAGCTTCAGGGCCTATAGTGGGCGTGTAGACGCTGTGGGTGAGTTGTGGGGCAAGTCGCATCTCCGCTGTCTCTCCTCGGTTGACGCAACTGCTCGCCAGTAGCGCCAAGAGCATCGTCAGAAACGAGAGATTCTTGCAGTTTTCCCCTACCATGAAGTATTGTGGCCGACGATAGAGGACTATATGACGTACCGTTTGCTTGTGAAGTGTCCGTAAGGGTGTCAGGAGCTGTTCGTGATGTGCTCCTCCTCGCCTCGTGATGCGCGCTCATGGTGCGCCCCGGCGGTAAAGGGCGTCAAATCGTGTCCAATGTTCCGTATACAGCTCAGAAGAGTATTGGGAAAGAGCGCGATGGTCTGCGAGTGCTGTGTGAAGTGGAGGACCTCGGGCGCAGCGAGCAGTCGAAAACGCTTCTGCCGCTGGCACAGTCGTGGACGCCGAGAGTGGTCTTGGGCTTCAGCAGAGGTGAATGCGGCTCGGCGATAGCTCTGCAAGGTATGTGAGAGCGTAGATGCGCAGGGTGCAGGGCGTGGAGCATGTGAGTGCTGGTGGGCGGAGCGGAGAACAGCTGGGTAGTCTCGTGGAAACTGCGCGGACTGTGACCCTGCTGCAATGACCACCCGGCGATTGTCCTGCAATCAGATTATCATGCCCGCAAAGGCGGTGACAGACCGTCATTCTGCCGCAACGCGTCCCGATGCGGTAACGCGCGCTTTGCTCCACCTAAACTTTTCTGACCAGCAGCAGTCCGCAACATACAATTGTCGCAATGGCGAAATCAAAAGACAAACAGTCCGCGAAACCAGAGTCGCAGAAGAAGAGCGAAAAGTCATTCATCAAGATCGATAAGAAGGCGTTTGATCCGACGTTGGCATCGTTGTTTGCTAGCAGTGTATGTCTATTTGCTGCGAAGTCTCAGTCAGGTACGAATATGCTAACAACCCACATAGGCAGGCCCAGTGCAAGCCCCCCCAAAGTCACGTTACCAGGATCGCGTACAAAAGGCGGCAAATGATGAGGAGTTGAGCGAACTGGAGGATGCGGACGAAGAGAGCGAGGACGACAGTGAAGCTGCCTCTGACGATGCTATTGAAGAGGACGTGGAAGGCGGGACAAGCGATAGCGACTCTGACGAAGATGTCGAATCCGACGCTGAGGAGTCATCTTCAGGAGGATGAGGCAGTACTTGCTAAAGTGAACAGAGTCTGCACTCAACGGCGCTCATGAGAAACCCGCCAAGACAGCGCAAGCGAGGCGACAAGGAAGAGGTGGAAGATACGTACATGCGAAAGCTAGCTCGTGAAGAAGAGAAAGAAGAGCAGCAGCGACAGAAGAAGCGCAAGACAGAGAAGAAGGCACGAGTGGAGGCTTCAGACGACGATGAGTCCTCCGACGAGTCCGAAGCAGCCGGCGAAAAGTTCACAATCCCCAAGCATGAATCCCTAGCACAAACCGACGATAAAGATGCTCAAGAAGTCGAAAAGGCCGGCCGCACCGTCTTTCTCGGCAACGTTTCGAGCGAATGCATAAACTCCAAGTCCACCGAGAAGGCCCTCAAAAAGCACCTCGAATCCTTCATCGCAGATCTAGCCGACAACAACCCCCCACATAAGGTCGAATCCATCCGCTACCGCTCCATCCGCCTTTCGATAACAGCCTGCCCAAAGCGCGCTGCCTTTGCCAAAAAGGAAATCAAAGACTCGACCACCCGTAGCACAAACGCCTACGCCGTATACACTACCACAACTGCCGCCCGCGAAGCCGTCAAGCGCCTCAACGGCAGCGTCTTCCTCAAGCGTCACATGCACGTCGACTCCGTCGCCCATCCCACCAAAATCGACCACCGCCGCTGCGTCTTCGTTGGCAACCTCCCCTTCGTCGACGACCGATCGCAAGTCCCCACCGCCGAAGGCGAAGTCAAGAAAAAGCCCTCCTCCGACGTCGAAGAGGGTCTCTGGACACACTTTGCCTCCGCCGGCAAAATCGAGAGCGTCCGTGTTGTCCGCGACGCCGCCACCCGTGTCGGCAAGGGCTTCGCATACGTGCAATTCGTCGACGAGAACGGCGTCGAAGCCGCGCTACAATTCAACGAGAAGAACTTCCCTCCCATGCTGCCCCGTAAACTCCGCGTTACGCGCTGCCGCGCGGAGAAGAAGAACAAGAAGGACAAGCCGCGTGTTGCGCTGCCGGCGAATGGCAAGGGCAAGTCGGGCTACGTCGCTAAAATGACAGACGAGCAGAAGAGCATGCAGGGCCGCGCGCTCAATATGCTAGGCAAGGTCGCAAAGGCGCAGAGTAAAGAGGGATTCGTGTTTGAAGGGCATCGCGCGAAGGAGGGGCAGGGCAAGAGTGGGCTTAAGTTCAAGGGTAGTGGTGGGAAGAAGAAGGGCCCGAATGGGCGCAAGAGTAGGAGTACGGCGTGGAAGAGTAAGAGCAAGAAGTAGATGCGAGTGGGGTTCAGTTCGATACCAATGGTTCTGCGATGAATGTGTGTTATGTCTGCGTGTGCTGTGGATGGCTGCTCATTTTCATCTTGAGAATGCTAGTCCTGGAAGCATACTTTTTGAGTTCAGGAACTTGTTCACCACTTCAGGGACCTAGATGTTTTGCTTCGCCACCTTCGAATCATGTGTCAAATGATTGTCGAAGCAATTTTTAAAATCACTGGAGCTACAATATCAAGGCTTTGAGCGACGTCCATAGTCTGTGTTACATAGGAAGGGTCCACGCAATTAGCAAGTCCGCACCATGTAACACTTCACAGGGAGCAATAACATCACGCGCAGAACAAGTCAAAGTCATTCAAGAAAATCGAAGTGTGGTATCCATTTTCCATCCGATGAAGGACAATCCTTTCTAGTGAGCTACCGCCAGCAGACGGGTTGGAACAGGCGTCTCACGGGCGCCAGTAGTGAATGTGGGGGGTATTTGGGCAACAAGTGAAACACAGATAACACAAAGTGTAGTAAAGGGAAAAAAATACAACAAAGAGTCCGCGGGCGGAAGTAGAAGAAGCAGAAGAAGAAGAAAAAAAGCAGCACCGTCCCATGATCCATGCCCAACCCATCATTGAGCCACGGATACCTTTGTTACTCCAACCGTGCCCACGTATGTATGTTCCAGAGTTCGTTCCAGTGCTAAGACAATTTGGTGGAGAACTGCCAGAGGTATGACAGCACGGGCAACATGCAAAAAGTTCAACCGTGTACCTGAAAAGCAATCGCTTCGTAAGTCGTGAAGTCAAGAGAAGTCTTGAAAAGTAAAGGGTGATGTTAGAAAAGGGATCTACGAAGAAAAAAGATGGCGGTGCGTAGACACCTAACCATCGTCCTCATCATCGTCCTCATCTTCATCTTCCTCGCTGGTGCTTTGGCGCTGAACGGTACCAGCCTTGCTCTTCTTGATGATTGGTGTCCCCTTGAGTTGAGTGCTTGACGCCTTTCTCTTCGGTCCAGAGCTGGAGGGTGCTTTTGGTGGAAGAGTGTCGTTTTCCTTGTTGCCCTCCCCCTCTTCACCACCTTTTTGTGCATCCATGGCTGCCACTTCTTCGGCAGTCAAGAACCGTCCACCGGGTCCACGGGGGCGACGCATGGCATGGTTATGCCTGGACTCGTGCAGATAAGGTTTCCTACCCTTAGATGTCAGCCGGAGAGCGTCCTCGAGCTTCTGCCGGGCAAGACGTCGCTTCAGGATGCGGTGAAACTGCTTTGCGTTTACGTAGAGCGGGGCCTCTTCAGCCTGAGCTCCCGCAACGAGTTCAGGTGATTGCTGGTGCTGTTGAGGTTGCTGAGGCATCTGGGGAGGCACTGATGGTCTTGG
The DNA here is from genome assembly GCF_000146915.1 of Parastagonospora nodorum SN15. Taxonomy (NCBI): domain Eukaryota; kingdom Fungi; phylum Ascomycota; class Dothideomycetes; order Pleosporales; family Phaeosphaeriaceae; genus Parastagonospora; species Parastagonospora nodorum. Next base: position 219,158 of record NW_001884584.1, on the reverse strand, counting down.
GCCAACATGACTCATAACAGGCTGTGGCTGTGGCATAGCAGGGCTGCTCATCTGCGTGCTCATGCGCCGCTGCTGCATAGTCTGAGGAGTCATCTGGACTTGTGTTGGCATGTTGCCAGACATGGGGCCAGACACCGCGGTGGGAGACCGTGGAGCCACACGACCGTCAACCTTCATCTGAGCTCCAGCCATCCGAGGCGACGCTCGTGGATCCTGTGCTAGCTGGCCGGGGATCGCATACTGCTCTTGGTAACCAGCAGGGCCCGCTGCAGCTGCTGTAGCCATGGCCGCCGCCTGAGAGGGCGACATGCCGTATGGCTGCGGCATGCCGGGCATATAGCCTTGCTGTGCGTAATTCATTTGCTGATGATGTTGCGGGTTTGGTGCGCCACCCGGACCGTAGCCTTGCGAAGGCAGTATCGGTGACGTCTGTTGGTAGGAATGCATCTGTCCTTGTGTGGGCGAGGTTATTGATGGATTGCCACTTGCAGGATTCTGTGCGCCACCATAGTTCTGCAGATGCCCCGGGGCATGCCCGTGGTGGGGCTGTTGATATTGCGCGTAGTCGGTCATGGTAGAGATGTTTGGTGTGCGAGACACTGTGGGAGTACAGGCTTAAGATACGCGACTTGAGGCGGCGTTGTCGCGAATATTACCCCAGACCGCCACTGAAATGCACAGACCTGATCTGGTATCTGACCTCGTGGAAGCCTCCGTGTCGCGCGGAGATGAGATTCCTGTCAAGTCTGGTTCCGAGATAGTGATTGGGATAGACGTGGACTGGGATCGCGACTGAGACGACTACAGACGCGACTTGTAGTGTGGAGCCGCAACGACTGGTTGGAGAGCTGTAGCCTGGAGCTGAACCGAGATTAGCACGCGTCCAATGATGCGCATCTTGGAAGTCTGGAGCTTACCAGCAGAGGTGACCTGCGACGACTTGAAATGCCGGGTGGCTGGATGTTGAAGGCGGCGGATTAGAAGAGCTTCAAGGTTGTGTCCTGTTTGCTGATCAAGTGCGAGGTAGCGGGAAGAGTACTGTTTCTAGGCACGAAGCACAAGCTGGGTCACGTCGCGGCAGGGCCGATGGTTGATGCGTTGTCAATGGCCACGCTTATGAGGCGAATCGTTAGACAGATGCACGAGTACAGCCCCGGTGCAAATCTTGAGGCGCAATGAGAGCGATTGGGTGCAAAGCTAGATCTTGGGGCGGTGCGCCTGCTCAGATGAAGAGGCGGACCAGCGACGATAGAGGACGCAGTCTAATGGGCCGCGCCGTGTGGGGAAGAGCCGTTGCGGACGTTCACCAGTCAGGACTGAAGCAGAGAGTTGTCTACACTGTTAAGAGTAACCGTCAGCTAGGCCAGGACGCGGGTTCGAGGGCAATTGGAGGAGGTCGAGGGTGGGCATGTGCTGGCGAGCGGGCGATTGGAGGTGATGCGTTGGCAATGCAGGTTCATGCATGCGCGCGAGCGCACTTACCGACTTTAATCAGCGGCAGCGCACATCCACGTCAATTGCGCGCCTGGTCGAGTGCTGCGCCGTATGAGATGACGCTGGCAGGTGGAGCAGAGCGTGCTTTGGTTGCGGCTCTAGTGAGTAGGGCGACCAGCGACAGCGCAGGTATATAGTGTCGCGGTGTGCAGGTGATGTTGCTGGTAGCGACAAGATGCAAGAAGCTGGCTGTGGGCGGGATACAAAGAAACGCTTTGCGTTAAGCAGCCGTGTGTTCCCCTTCCTACAGTCGCCTTGTTAGCAAGAGGACTGGCATGGCGGGTAGTGAGGGCGCGTCGGCGTGAATGCTCGTGAAAGCACGGGAATGACGCGCGCAGGGCATTGCGCTAAATGCGCGACAAGAAAGCAACAAAAGACAGGCGGTCGCGGTAACAAACAGATGCGGCGACGATAATGTTCCGAGACGCACTTACGATGCTGGGCCGCAGCCAAGTTGGATCACGAGACTTGTGGTGGTGAGGTTGACTCGCGTCGATGATTTGACAGCAGCAACGCAGGTCTTGTCTCACGGGCGCGTGCGAAATGCCTGGCAGGACCGGGGGCTGGGCGGGCTGCACGCTGTGTGGAAGCGCCGCTGTAGTGTACAGAGGTACCCGTAGGCGTTTGACGTCTGTGGCCACGAGCGTGCAGTGTTGCAAGACTCGTGATTTGGGGTTGGCTATGGCTAGCTTGGTGAAGCAGGAAGCAAACTGATTGATTGGAGAGTGAAGCAAAGCAGAAATTGGATTGGGCAACGCAATGGGCGGGCGGGGTTCTAATAGGCAAGAACCATTCGCTCGCTCTTTCCTCGCGTGCCGGAGGGGGCTGCAGGGGTAATGCCGGCCTATGGTAGGCTTCAGCGGCCTCGCTTTTCCACTGGCGAGACGCGCCCACCATTCACGGCGCCCACTGACCGCTTAAATGTTTCTTTTCTACAGCCACGGCATCGCGGACTCGTTTGGTATTGCCTGGGATGAGATGCGATGCTGCGATGCTGCGAAGCACCTGCAGAGCCCGCCATGGTTGATGCGCGCTGCGAGGTGCGCGTCGTGACGTTCGTCGTTCGCAGCGTGAGCTCGGGACACCTTCAAGGTTAACGCACACCGGCATTCATCCCGTCCGTTCTCACGCCGCGATAATCTCGTCTCGTCTCATCACTTCGAGCCGACGACAACGCGACCTCATCTTCACGACCGTGGAGCATATTCCACCGCTCGAGCAAATCACCGTCGCACGCTGCCAAAATCCCGGGCGGTTAGCCAACAGCGTGATTCCGCAATTTTCTCTCTCGGCCATATTGCCACCTGATTGGCGCCGCGGACCAAATTATGACCGTGGCCCCAGCCGTCTCCATGCCGCCGCTGGTCGGTTCTGGAGCCTCTGACGCGCTCAACAAGGAACCGAGCACATGATCTCAGCGCCCAAACTCTGCGGGAATATCCTGCGCCTCCCCGGACGGCCGTAGCTTCAGCCTTCAGCGATGCTACCGTGCGCCTGGCAGGAGGCCTGACGTCGCACCGTCTGGAGGCACAGCGGGAGTGCATGTAGCTATCCTTCCGCAGTCTGCGTGTGCCCAAGTTACAGTCTCGACGCGCTGCATCGCGCTTCTGTCGTGTTTCGCGCCCAGCTCGCGCATCGCCCAGGCTTCGAGCGACTATTGGCCCAGTGCTCGTCTCGTCCGCGTCTCAGACGATACAACGTCAGCGCCGTGCCATGCAGCCAACCACATGTTTTAGCGTCCAAGCTGAAGATCGCCGCGCTGGGAAAGGCACATTCAGGCGCGTCGCTACCTAGGTGCCGATCAGAGCGCAGTTGCTGGACTCTTGTCTCCTCCGCACAGGCATTTCCCAGGCAAACTCAAACAGGCCGCAAGGCCAGGTTGCGCCTCAGAACCAGCCACCAGGGCTTTCTTTTGCCGGAGGAGGGTTGCGCTGATGTGTCGACAGTCTCCGTCCGCTTAGTACCCGCTGCACTGGTCCAGCCGCTCTGTGAGGTCACACAGCGCTGTGAACAGTGTGGCAGCATGTTCGGTGCAGATACCTAACCAGGTGCTTCACCGTCGGCTGAAGGGCTCTACTCTCGACAAGCAATTTCCATCGGTATGCTGGACGTGTTGATTCGGGCCTGCCGACACTTCAGACATCACATTGTGTGAACTAAACCTTCGCCCGTTACATCAATCCGTGTCACACCCTTGATATGCCTGGAAACACAACAAGATTGCGCTGTCAGAAGAACTCAAACACGATCAACCTTTCTTGAGCCGCAGCATCTCTGTCTGCATCGAATACCCGACGATAATTGTCATCTGAATGCTTACCGCTGCGGTCGGAAAATGCGCCTGTGAAGCATTGCTACTCACCGGTCTTATACATTGAACCATACTGGCGGCATCATTACTTCACTTCGCATGCACTCTGCTGACTTACAGGCGATTGCGGTGCGTTTCACCGCAGGTAAGCTGCCTCATTTCCAGACGTCACATGATGCACCTATAGACCAAGTACCGAAGTACCCTGGTAGGGTTCGGTTAGAATCGTTGAGCAGCACATGGTTTAGCGTGTGGGATTGGATTGCTCATCGCATTATTCATTCTAGGTCAGATCTTCCCGGGCTCGCGTCTCCGAGTGTCCGATTGCGAGTCCGACCGTTCGACCTTTGAACTTCCTTTCGACAGTGCATGCGCAAGGGGTGCCATCAATAACTGTTCAAATGACAAACCTGTCACAACCGCACACACAGGGCCAGCAGTTCGCGCTCCCACAGACGCGTAGTCCCCGAAACGATAAACACTGTTGATCGGCTAAGCTTCCATAAACTCAGCCGGACTGAACCAACCGTCCCGAGCCGAAAGTATAATGTCACTCCCGCTCAATCGCAGTTGCTGAACCGAACGTGAAAGCCGAGTCCACGTAAGCCATTTCCAAGTCGCCTTCCTGTCCTGGCCAAGTACAGATGATGTTACATCAACGTCCATATGTGCCAAGGCTAATGTAGACCTGTGGCTCTACGTCGAGGTGACCAGGAGAATTGTTTACAGGTCCTGACGTTTCGACGATCGCTGGTGCGGCTTTTCCAAGCGCGACCATACTAAACGGTCGTTCATTGCTATCATCACGAAACGCGATTCTAGATATACTGCGAGCTTGCCTTGCATAATCATAGAGTCAGCGTATTTCGATTGGTAAGAACGTAACAGCCCATGGTCTACAGAAAGCGATAATTACAATGCATGCGCGATGCTTGTTGACAGCCGTATCTGCTCTGGGCTGTTGCATGCAAGGCTGGCAGCGAGGTCATGGCAAAAGGTTGCTCTTCTAGGGCGTTCTGGTCTTGCAAGCGATATCTTCTAGTCTCAGAGTTTGAGCTTTCAGGCTCAAGAGTGAGACTTAGATCTTGATAAGTTCCCTTGGAGTGTCTACTGACACATCTAATGAATACGTTATCACAAAAAGGTCGCTCCCATTCCGAAAGCGAAATTCTTGGTTCCAGTCGTTCAACACATTCCCGCAGCCGCGTTGATGTGAGTCTTCTCAGATCGCCTTTGCTTCGAAAGCGTTCCCTCCAATCTGCCTAGCTTATCGCACGGTTAATATACAGCACCGGTCAACATGCTGGTTCGGCCGAAAATGGGTAGCTGCATAGCACTGCAGTATATGGGCAGCACCAATAGCATTGCCGATCAAGACGGCTCAACCGCAAGCCACAACTCACTGCATGCATCTCGAGCCCTTATAGGATACAGATTTTTAGTTGATAAAGCTCAAGCAGAGCAGCAAGCAAAGTGTGGAACAAAACCCTAACTCCAATCTATGTCCTGTTGCGGGACGTTCACTGACGCCAGCAAACACACCATGGCCTCTTCGCGACTCTACCGCGAGGCTCGTCTCAAATTTGTACACGATGCAGAAGCACGCTACCAGGATAGTAAGGACATCAATCTACTTCGAGAATTCCTTGCGCAAAACGGTCGTCCTGAGGATGCGCAGACGGCAGCCGCAATACTCGGGCAGAAAGTGGCTGAAAAATGGGGTACGAAAAGGATAGGCAGTGCAGAAATCCCAGCGGAATGGATCGATACGCTCAGGGCCAACATCGGCACTTTCGTTGCTGTTGGCAACTATGCCATGACAGGAGCACCAGAGAGTGTGGGCCTGGCCTGGTTTGCTGTCAAGCTCACGCTTTCTGCCATTCAAAGCAACTATGACCTGTATACTCTTTTTGGATCAGCCTTGACAGATATATCAGAACTCATGATCATAATTCCGCACTATGATCGACTCTACGACGAGAGATCAAAGGCGAGCGCAAAGAATGAGTGGAAACCGAGCCCCGTAGTAGAGAAACTGTTCGAGGATATCATACATGCTTATGCTGCCGTCCTCAGCTTCTCTTTCTCGATCCAACGCCATGTCAGACCTGGTACCCTGGCTAAATTAAGACATGGTATTAAAGACTTCTTTGGTGCATCGTTGGCAAAGTTCGAGGGGAAGATGGCTGACATCGCGTCTTGGAAGAAGAAGATACTAGAGGATAGCCAGGCGATATTCCAGGACAAATCCTTACATGAGCTTGATGCCGTGAGAGACATTGTTAGCGGTATCGAAGCTACAGTGAACCAGATTAGAAGTTTCCAGTCTACACTCGGGAAAATGCACGAGGAACAAGCGCTGCAGTGGACGTATGTGTTGAAGAGCATGGAAGACATCAAATCCACAACGAAACCGAAAACTCCATGGGACCTCGCCTTACAGAGTTTCGAGAAGAACAGGGAAGCTTTGAATCCTCAAAAGAACACGAGTGATGCTTTGGGGGATGCGATCGATCAGCGCCATCCTGGCACATGTCAGTGGATATTCAAGTGTACGGGCTACGATGAGTGGTGTATGTCGTCAGATAATTGCATGTTATGTATCAGCGGTCAACAAGGTGAGTCAAAAACTCCTAATGACTCTTGGAACGAGGCTAAACGAGACAGATTCTGGGAAGACAACAGTGCTTGCAACAGTCGTGGAGACACTAGATTTACAGAACAGCGGAAATACTGTTTTGCTCTACATGAGTTGTGTTTCCAGTCGAGGGAGTGCATCGGGCAAGAAACTCAGCGCCGAAACGGTGTGCAACACATTGCTCTATCTACTGTATGAGCGCGCAAGTCGTGATGAGAACCAACTCAAACTCCTTGAAGTGTGTAACAAGGTTTTCGCACTATCAAGGAAAGAGGACGACCGAATCAAAGCGATCACTAAGAGCAATAAGGCAGTGACATTGCCCGAATTCGTCGATGCCTTTCTCGCCATCGCATCACAACTACAATCCAACATCATAGTCGCGTTGGACGAGGCAGACGGCCTCGATGCCGAGGATCAACGGGAACTGGCCAAAAAGATAGAAGGCGTCCTCGCGTCACCTAAGGGGACGATGCATGATCCACGATCGGTGAAATTTCTCATAGGGTGTCGCTCAATCTCCAAGTTCTACAGCCAGGTCCAGGACATGACAGGACTATCATGGTCTATAGATGTTGGCATTTTCAACGATAATGATATGAAGAAACAACTGCTAGATGCACTGAAAGCCATTCCGGGTCTCACAGAAGCAGAGCAGAAGGAGGCCACTTATGCCATTCTTAAGAAGGCTGGTCCTCGATTCGCGTACATTGGAACTATCGCAATACCTTTCATGCGAGAACCATTCCGGCGTCCACTTTCAAGCCGACTGCAAGAACTACCAGAAGGAATGAACAGTATTTACAACGAAGCACTCAGAAAGATGGGTTCGAATTATGCTGAATTGCTTCGCACAGCGCTTGTTTGGTCCTTACTTGCACCAGTCCCTCTACGAGACCACGAGATAATGGACATGTATCATGGCACCTACTTCCGACACGGATTGGAAGTGGAAGAAGAAGCTAAAGGACTTATCGAGCGAACTTTCTTGAGAAGTTCCAAGCTCGAAATTGAGCAGCTGCAGGACGCGCGAGGACCTTTCCTAAGACTTGACCTCGAGCCCTGGAGCGGTTACTACATTGTAAACTTGGAAGACCCTCCCCAGATACGCGAATTCTGTCTGAGTGAGAAGGAAAAACAATCTCGGGAGTCGGACAACGAAGCACACATCTGTACACGTTGTATGGCCGCGACATCAGAGACTCATGCTTTGACCATCTCACCGAGAGACGGTCACCTGAAGCTTGCGCTAGATTGTATGCGAACTATGAATAATGCGGTGTTTCAGAGACGAGCCACATACATGGACATAACACCATTATGGTGCCAGGATGCAACGTCAAGTGATGTTCCAAACGTGGAATTGCCCTCGCAAAACGACCATAACGTTGTCTCCACAAATGAAAACGCCACAGACACAGCATTTGCCGAAGGAGGCGAAAGTACCTTGGATGACCATAGTACTGGAGAACAATTGGGCGGAGAACTTGCGACCAGCAACAGGGTTGGTAGTCATGAGGGAATATCTAGTGACATGGTCCTAGACAATGATGATCACTCTGTGATTATCCCAGATGCTATTGATCTTGATGATTCACAGGATGACGAGGACAGAGGCGAAATTGACCTGATCAATCGAGACGAGAAAGTTGATTATGCAACTGACACACAGTCGTTGGAATATAGGATGAGTCGCTATGAAACATTGTACTGGTCGTATCATATTCAACAAGCCGAAGCACTGTGGAGTCCGGAGGAGCGATCGAAGAGCAACCGCTGGACTGAACTGTTAGGAGAGTTGACGCAATGGGTGACTAAGAACAAGAACTGGTTCAGTCGATGGCAGTTGGAGCAGCCATCATTGTCTCGCCATGAGGGCCGGCTCAAGCCTTTGCATGTCGCTGCATACTTTGGTTTGACAAGTTGGGCGTCTCATCTCTTAGAGAGTGGTGCAGACATTGACGAAGCTCCCGAAGGGGGAGATGATTCGCCCCTACAAGTGGCTGCCGATAAAGAGAATAGCATCGAAATGCTTCAATTACTTCTAGAGAACGATGCCAATCCGAATATGGCCAGGGGCAGGTCCACCCCAGCATGTAAGCATCCACCTATTCTATCTTTATCATGGCAAGACTGACTGGCTTTCCATTGAAGTCCAGAAGTGGATGCTTAACCGCTCAGATTTGTCAGACATTGAGCTCTTGCTTAAGCATGGAGCCAATCCAACACAGATCGACCAAGCAGACTCATGGACTGCGCTCCATTGCTTCGCGTGGACAGGAGAAGATCCGAGGGTCTTAGAAATGTTACTCAATCACACTGTTGACGGTGTAAAGCCCGACATTAATGCTCGTGATTGGCGAGGGAATACTCCAATCCACTTTTTACTCTTGCGACGCGATGTACCGAAAATCCTTCTGAAAGCTTTCCTGCTGCATGGAGCAGACATTAACAACGAGAACAATCACTCTGCTCGTCCGCTCCATATGGCCTGTCAATATGGGGATCTGGAGATTCTGAAGATTCTGCATGAGAGTAAGTCAATCACCGATATTGACGACGAAGATGACAGAGGAAGCACTGCTCTTCATGAGGCTGCAGTGTACGGTCATTCCAAGTGCGTTGAACTGTTATGTAACGCGAACGCAAATACAGACATACAAACGATCAAGTATGGAAGAGCTGCCCTGCATGATGTGGCGTGGATGGGAAACAAAGAGTGCGTGGAGATATTGCTGAAACACGGGGCGGACCCAAACATACTCGACAAACACAATCGAACACCACTCTTCTTCGCTTGTTTAGATGTAGTCAACGAGGAGAAAGCCGAACTCTTGCTGGACACTTTGCTGGAGCAGAATGTACCTCTATCTGAGATCAACAAGCTTACAAAACGGGGACGAACGCCGTTGCGCGAAGCTGCTGCACATGGCTTTGAACACGTTGTCGAGAAGCTCATCAAAACAGCCGATTCATCAAACGATTCCGCAAGTTTGGCTCTGGATACACGAGATACCAGAAGAGGTATGACACCATTGCACCGGGCTGCTTGGCTCGGCAAAGCAGGCTGTGTGCGGCTTCTGCTCGAAGCGAATGCCAACGTCACAATACGAGACAATAGCAGTGAATACGGCAAAACTGCCTTGATCCTAGCATACGAGCACTGGGCGGGAGCAAGCCACCAAGGTGCATTTGAGGACATTGTGTCGCGGCTGGTCGACAAGGACCCAGATGCAGCTGTAGCTGACCCCGAGCTCGCAGCTGTTTGTGCAATTAACGGCAGCACCCAATTGCTCCAACAGCTCAGTACAATGGGCGCAGATTTTAGTCGTCAAGACCAGTACGGTTGGACACCCATGGAATTGGCTCGCCACCATCGCCAAGAGCATGCCAGTCACTTCCTGAGGCAACAAGCCGCGTGGGCTGGCACGCTACCTTCACAATGGGCTGCGAATAAGCTAACAAATATTTCACAGGACGGGACTACCGTCACACATACTTCTGGTCAACGAGTGTGCCTTTCAACTACTAAACCTCTACCGCCAGGCCTTGACAACTTCTACTTTGAGATCACAAGCAAAGCGAAAGCTCGTGACAATTCTGGCGCAAGCGAAACCTCCAAAGAAGTCTACCCTATCGTGGGAATCGGTTTCTGCACCATCGGTGGTTCTGCCATCCTCTTTCCAGGCTGGCCGCCTCGTGGCGCCGCGCCAAGCGCTCGATCCTGGGGCTATCATGGAGACGATGGTGCTCTTTTCGACAGTGGTTCGGATATTCAGCCAGTCGCAGTGGAGCTGCCGTACCATGCAGGCGACACTGTTGGCTGTGGAGTTGATCTAGCCACGCAGAAGATGTGGTTTACGCAGAATGGGCATAAACTGGACAGCGAGTTTGGTAATGTCAAGGGTAGACTGTTTCCATTGCTTGGCTTGCGAGATGAGGTTGAGATAGAGGCCAATTTCACAGGACCGTTTTTGTGGAAGGATAGTGGTGGGGAAGAGGATGAAGTCAATAATGAGATCGTGAAGGTTGGAGCAGCTGCATAGCAAGAACATGGAAGCAAATGCCGGCGACTACCATGGCAAATATGCAGTCAAATCCGACCACAAACAATTGTATGATAAACACCTGATGGTTGATGTCAAAAGCACAGGACAAATCCATTGGTCAGCCCCGCCTAATCCGCGCCTGCCGAGGTCGGAAGCGGCTCCCGAAAATGATCTGCAATCAACTGCAAGCGACAGACTTGCACCACTTTAGACTCAGTCCCGGATAAGCATGTAACAATTCTAGTAGATTCGCACGACATGACCCCTCTCATGCTGCTTCGCTTCGTTTTCTTTTCACGTCTTTCTCTCACACCGGCGACATGACGAAGAGCTCAATTTCCAGTCAGGTATCTGCGGAAGAAGTGCGGGATGATGAACACGACGCAATCATCGAACCGGATGCAAGGGAAAGAGATAGACTCGAGGAAGAATGGGAGGACAGTCTGCGATTGAAAGTCGATTTGCGACTCTGCAGCATCGCAGGCATACTCTGCAGTCTCAACCTACTGGACTCTGGTGTCATTTCCTCGGCCTCGGTTACCTCGATGCTCAGCGACTTGGAGCTCAATGTCGGCAACAGATACTCAGTCTCGATCTTCATCTTCACGATCGCTAGCATTGCTTTCCAACTGCCGTCGACGATTGCAGTCAGGACGTTTGGTCCGCGAATTTGGTTCGCCTTCATCACTTTTTGCTTCGGCATTATTACGATGTGCACGGCTTTTGTGCAGACGTGGCGCCAGATGATTGCGATGAGGATATTACTGGGCATCGCAATGTCGGGGATTTACCCTGGTTTGACGGTGCTTCTTAGCGCATGGTATACGAGGAAAGAGCAACAACTGCGCTTTGCGTATATGCAGAGTGGAGAGGTTATTGTTCTTGCCACGGGAGGCATCGTCAACTTCGGACTGAACCAGTTGAACGGGAAAGGGGGTTTGAAGGGTTGGCAATGGATGTTTATCGTACAAGGGTCTATCACTGCTTTCATCGGCATCGTCACGTACTGGTGGATGGTCGACTTTCCTGAAAAGTCGGACCAGAGCTTCCACTTCCTCAGCAAATACGAAAGCAAGATCGCTTCGGATCGTATCCAGAACGACAGAGGCGACGTCAAGCCTGACCCCTTCGCCTGGTCCAAGGTCTTCGTGCACGCCAAAGACCCAAAGATTTACGGTTTCTGCGTGCTCTACTTCCTCCAGAACCTCGTGTCTACCAGCTTGTCCTACTTCCTGCCCATCATCCTGCAAGGCGGTATGGGTTTCAGCACGAACAAGTCTATCCTGCTCTCCGCGCCTCCATACTACTATGCTGTGATCCCGGCTATTCTGTCTTCTCTCGTTGGCGACAAGTACCAGCTCCGTGGCCCCATCATAGCATTCAACTGCATCACGCTGATCATTGGCTTTTGCATGCTCGGCTTCACCGACCAGGTCACTGTTCGCTACATCGGCACGTATCTAGCTACGGGCGCATACGTCGCCAACTGGGCCGCCATGGCGACGTATCAAGCGAACAATATTGTTGGACAGTGGAAGAGGGTGTTTAGCGCTGCAGCGGTGACGGCATTCAATGGGGCAGGTGGCATCGCAGGCAGTTTTATCGTGAGGCAGCAGGAGAGCCCGAGATATATGACGGCGATTTGGGTGAGCATTGGCTCGCATGTTATGATTATAGGGCTGGTGGGGGTGTTCTCGATGTACTTTTACACGACGAACCAGAGACAAGCGAGGGGGAAGAGGGTGTTGGAAGGGACCGAGGGCTTTAGATTTACGTATTAGGTGAAGACACGATGGGATGACATGAGGAAAGGGAGGGCTCAATGCAGGTGTTGCATGGTCACTGAGGACGATGACAAGCAATGCAATACAGAAGAAGACGTTCGTTCCATGTGGGAAATCTCCATTACAAACCCTCCAAAGCATGAGCTTATAATAGCTCGAGTTGGGCAGACTCGGGATGGAAGCGGGTTGACGTCGATGTGGGGACGGTCGATTCGTGGGTGCATGACTAGCGCCTGTCTCCCAAGCGTCCAGCTTCAGCGACCATCTGTCTCACCTCAGGCGGCTGTTGCAGCACGAGCACGAGCTTCCCCACACAATCGCATCCCCATTTGCACTGCTTTGGCAACACATTCACTCCAGCGTCTCCTGTGCACCGTCGTGTCCGTCCCGTCGGTGGTAGCAGATCTGCGGGTTGCCATCGGAACAGGCGTCCCCTGCCAGCCCCTCGACGTGCAACGACAACCCCCGTCCGCCTCCGCCGAGCTTATGCGCATCATTGTACACTGCCATCACTTGTAGCACCACCTCTTTATACCACATAGCCATTTCTGCAGGTGCGCCGCACCTCCCGCCGACACAATGGTTCTTTTCTCGGCATATACCGTGCCATCTACGACTACGTGCCCCAGAGCGACAATGAGATCGCGCTGACTGAGGGCGACGTGCTGATGGTGCTGGAGAAGTCGTCGGATGACGACTGGTGGAAGGCAAAGAAGAAGGGCCGGGAGGAGGATGAGGAAGAGCCCGAGGGCTTGATCCCAAACAATTACATTGAGGAGGTGAGTCGCGAACCGCTGCGTCGGGGGGGGGGGGGGTGTCTGAGCTTCCGCAAGCAGGAGCTGATGCAGGCTTCAAACGACGTCTGCATCTGTGGATGCGAATGAACAGCGTCTGACAACATACATTTAGCTCGCTCCCGTCTCGCAGGCCAAAGCTCTCTACGACTACGACCGCCAGACCGACGAAGAGCTCTCGTTCAAGGAAGATGCCGTGCTCGACGTCTACGACATCACAGACCCGGATTGGACCCTGGTGGGAGAGGGCGCCAGCTATGGATTTGCTCCGGCAAACTATATCGAGCTCACAAAGGGTGTCGCGGCTCCCGCGGCTGCGGAAGCTGCGTCGCCTGCGCTGCCCTCCCGACCCTCGATACCAGCCGCTCCCGATTCGGATGACGACCAGCCGCCGACTCCAGACAGCCCGCCACGCGTGAGCCCCGCCGCTGCTCTTGCGGGCATCATCCAGAAGAAATCCGAGCAAACCGCAGTACCCCGATCAACCATTTCCCCCCCACCCAACGTGACTGCTCCGGCTCGACAACGACGCGTACAATTTACGCCTGAAGAATCCGACGAAGACGCACCCGCGCCACGACTGCCTCAGCGCCCGCCCTCTGAGCAAATATCCCCGCCTCCAACCCAATATGCGCATGCACGTTCTCCATCGCCCGAGCGCCGATCGCCTCCTCCCCGACAACAATTCGTCAACTTCAACGACCATGACGATGAGCAGCCTGCTACGCCCACGTCGGGTGGTGGATACCACTTGTACAACATCTACGAATACATCACGCAACCTGGCAAGAACAAGAAGATGCCAATGACACTGGGCATCAACGTTCCCAAGGGTCTCGTCATGATTGCGCCAGAAAAGTCGCGCGACGGGCCACAACAGGAATGGACTGCCGAGAAGATGGAATACTACTCGCAGGAGGGAAAGCACATCTTCATGGAGCTGAAGCAGCCCAGCAAGAGCGTCGACTTCCACTGTGGAGCCAAGGACACGGCGTCTGAAATTATGCTGGCTCTTGGCGAGCTTGCGGGAATGGCCAAGGGCGCGGGACTTCGTGAAGTGCTCGCGGCTGGCTCCGGAAACTCGAACGTGCAAAAGAAGGGCGTCATGCTGTTTGACTTCATGGCGCAGGGCGACGACGAAGTCACCGTTGGTCTCGGCGACGAGATTGTCGTTCTCGACGATTCAGCCAGTGACGAGTGGTGGAAAGTCCGGCGATTGAAGAACGGCAAGGAGGGTGTAGTTCCCGCTAATTACGTTGAGATTACAGCAACCGTGCCCATTTCCGCACCCGCCGCCCAAATCGCTCGCACGGGAACCAACGCCGGTCGATCGAGAGTCGAACAGAACAGGCGGGAGGAAGAGGAACTCGCTCGTCAGGCCTCGAGGCGAAGCCGGCCAGAAAGCGAGGCAAGGAATGATCAGGTAGGACCTGGCCTGCATTTGCCTTCGCGTAATTCTAGCCTCATGCATGCAAACGTTGACCATCGTCGTACTTCACAGAGATCGAGTAAGCGCGAGACCTCCGCACCAGACAAGACTTCTTCGTCCAAGTCGTCGTCGAAACCGAGTAAGTTTCTGATGTGTTGAGCTTGAGCCAACAACTAATGCTCTTTCCAGACCCCGCGAGAGTCCGAACATGGACCGACCGATCCGGCTCTTTCAAGGTCGAAGCGGAGTTCATTCTTATGAAGGGTGGAAAGATTCATCTACACAAGGTGAATGGCGTCAAGATTGCTGTACCAGTGACCAAGATGTCAGTGGAAGACCTCGAGTATGTCGAGCGAGCAACTGGAGAATCACTAGACGACGACAAGCCATTATCTGACCTTAAGAGGCGGAGCTTACAGCGTGCTAGAGAGACGGGCCAGGCTCCTCGATCACCCTTAGGAATCTCCGTCGACAAGAAGCCAGACTACGATTGGTTCGACTTCTTCCTCAAGTGTGGCGTTAACCCTCAAATTTGTGAACGATACGCGCAGGCATTTCATAAGGATCAGATGGGCGAGGAGAATTTGCCTGATATTACCCCTGCCCTTTTGCGCACCTTGGGTCTCAAAGAAGGCGATATCCTACGCGTCACAAAACACCTAGAGACCAAGTTCGGTAGCAAGACAGCTGAAGATGGCGGCGAAGAGGGAGGCCCTGGTGGCTTGTTCTCTGGACCGGGTGGCGCGCTCAGGAATAACACTCGCAAGGGTCGACCTGCACCACCTGTGCAGACAAGTGACACTATCGATGCCAAGGCTTTCGAGCAGAAGAGCGATGGAACGGCCAAGAAACCTACAGATGGTACTTCAACGCCCTTGGCTTCTGCCCCCAAGCCTGACAAGCAGGTGGAAGGCTTTGAAGACAATGCTTGGGATGTTAAGCCTTCAAGATCTGCTTCTGCCTCTGCTCCAGCACCAGCAACGTCCCCAACTCCAGCTCAACAAGCCGCTGCGCCTGCGCCGAAGTTGACTGGTTCCATGAACGACCTCTCTCTTCTCGACATGCCTGCTCTCAAGCCAGAGCTCATTGCACAGCCAACGCCTCCTGCGCCGGCTCCACAGCCCGCTCAGGCTCCTCCCCAACAAGCACCTGCACCGGTGCAGGCTCAGCCAACAGGTGCTACACCATCGTTGTTCGATCAGGTCGCTGCCATCAAGGCATTGACACAACCTCACAATCTTGCTCCTCCACGTATGCGACCACAAGCTCCTCAACAGCAGGGCGCTGGTGGCATGATTGCGCCACCACCCCAGCGATCTTCCTCGGCTCCTCAGAACCCACATCAGCAGAGTGCATTTGGTCCTCCAGCGCCTCTGCAGCCCCAGCTCACAGGCTACAACCCCAACATGCAAGCTCAAGGGCCACAAGGAATGCAGCCGCAGATGACCGGCATGCCTCAACAGAATGGGTTCGGATATCAGCAAAACGGTATGATGCCGCAGCCTACAGGATACAACTCCATGTCGCCGCCCCCGCAGATGCCCCAACAGACTGGCTTCCCAGGCGGCTTCCAACAGCCAATGCAAACTGGTTTCCAACAACCCATGCAGACCGGCTTCCAGCAACCGATGCAGACAGGATTCCAGCCCAGTTTCCAGCAAAATGGCAGCCCCTTTGCAGACCCGGCACGACCACCGTTCCAGCCCATGCAATCGCAGCCAACGGGCTACAACAGCTTCCAGCCATCGCCTCTTAACCCGCAAGCTACGGGTATCAACCGCTTCCTCCCGCCTGCTATACAGGCCCAACCCACAGGTTTCGGACAGACCCCACCACCTATGCCTCCCATGCCACCCATGCCATCCATGCCCACCGCGCAACCATTGGTGCCGCAGAAGACGGGCCCCGCACCGCCGATCAGATTCGGTGTACAGGCGGCGAAGAAGCTGACGCCACAGCCAACGGGTAAGGCGAGTTTGGCGAATGCCAGTAAGTTGAAATCTGCAATGAAATTTATAACCATGAAGCTAATTCATCATGCAGCTCCTCAGAATCCCTTTGGCTTCTAGGCTGGCGGTGGCCGCTCATTCTACAGAGCATCTTAATATCCTTTCCAACCAATACATGTGTATGTACATAATTCGGAGACTGGGGGTGGCGCAGTTGTGCTAGATGGGGCTGTTGGATGATGGATGGGAGATGGATGGGTGATTGGGCAGCCGTGGGTATATAGCGTTCATTATTACTACTGTTGACTCTCTTGCGTTTGGGCCTTGAAGTTCACAGCTGATGTATCTCTCCATGCCGCTACTCAGAAGAAAAACGGTCATAAATTAGCATAAAACCGTTATGCTTGTGACCAATGAACAGGCTTCACCTATCAGAGCTTATTGCAACTGATCAACTGCTCTGATCTGGGATGTGGCTTGGCATTCGTGTATCTTGGTACACGCGTTTCGAAATGAGAGTGCACGTGTTCTGCGTGGATGTGTTGTCTGCGATTTGGAAGGGATGCGTGTACATGCGTCGGGCCTTCTCCGCGCGTTCTGGAAGGCTGAGCCACGGCTGATGTGTGAAGTTTTCTAGCAACTGCAACCTCTCTGTAAGTGTAAAGCGATCGAAATAAGCACTGGAGGACTTGCAGAGCGTCGAGACACTAGGAAACTAACTGGCGACTGTGAAGAGTGATAATGAGTAATAAACACACTAAACAGCCTTACCACACTGCGGTCGGGCACCAAGCTTTCGCCAAGCAAGTGCTTAGCACACGTCTCCGCTTTCGTGGCTTGCACGATGACGACGCCTGCTCGAGACCTTGAACAAATCGCACAGATTCGCGCGCAAACGCGCTGTGGCGCCAGCTATCTCAGATCACATCTGCAGGTGCGTCAATTATGTCACGTCTGCGCAGGTAGAAAGTGGCTGAAGTGCGCATGACGAAGTCACCGCCGGGCATGTGTCCGGGCTTATTTGCGCCAATTGGGCGTGTTGGGCGATGGGCTGGAGGCTAGATCATGGGGGTCGCTGCGTTCGGAGCGAAGGGCTTTAAGAGGACGGGCGAGCCCCCCGTGAAATTGCGATTGCGATCCACCCTAATCCAACCTCACTTGTCTCACCTACACCGTCCTCCCGTTCTTCTTGTCTCTCACTCCTGAGGGTTTGGTGATTGCGATCTGCTAAGCCTTGATATCTCTCGGCGACAAAGCTTGGTATTGAATCTGCGACGACGTTTTTAGCGAGCGACAAACGATACATCCAGCGCGCATACATATCCTACAGCTACCTAAGCTTTCTCGACAACAAAAAAATCTCAAAAATGTCGGCTCAAGGATACTACCAATCCGGCCCTCCACCTCCCCAGCCAGCGTAAGTATCTCTCGAACCGAATCTTGCACCTCGCTTCCAAACCCCCAAACCACCCACATCGCACTAACACCCCAATAGCTACGGCGGCCAAGGCGGTTACCCGCAACAATACCCTCCTCAACAAGGCGGCTACGCGCCCCAACAGCCCATGGGCTACTACCCGCCGCAAGGCCAGCAGCAGCCGATGCAGTACCAGCAAGCGCCTGCGCAGGCGCCGCGCAAGCAGAAGAAGGACCGGGGTTGCTTGGCAGCGTGTCTGGCGACGCTGTGTTGTTGCTTTGTGTGCGAGGAAGGGTGCGAGTGCTGTTTTGAGTGCTGTGAATGTGCGGAGGACTGTTGCTAGATGGGTTAATGGGGGTTGCAAGCTCTGGATTTCGGATACTGGATGGCGAAATTCAGTGCAAGGACAAGGCATGAGAGTCTTGCATTGATTAGGGTGGGGGGATATACCTGGCCGTTGTGGTCGTTTTTCCTTTGTTCAATTCCTTTGGAACGCTTGGACTCATGAATACACATTTCTTTGACTTGCATTGTTCTCATCGTCTGATTTCCACTCGTTCCATCTCCAAGGTTCGCTAGCACGCGTCGCTAACGACTAGCAGTCAGAGTGCATGCGTCTCATTGCAGCAAAAGCTTCAACACCTCGAAAACCCTCTACGCTGACTCCAGGGATATTCAAAGTAACAAGCTTGCATCCCGATAGATGTTCTGATCGTCGCAATTCAAACCACCATCGAAGCATTTCATCCGCACACTCATATTGCTCGAGGTGTACTTTGGTTCCTGCGTATGCTCCAGTACCTGACTTGCACATGGGGGCGGCTTTCTTCTCAACAGCCGAGAAGAACATGCATAGTCATCTCCATCATTTTGGACGCGGTCAAACTCCCTCCCACACCCGTCATATTTACGCGCGCCTGCTTTCTTTTCATGTCAAAACATTGCTCTTTTTGGTATTCGTTTTGAGTCGCGGAGCAGAGCGCACATGGTTTCCCAGAGTGTTCGCGCTTGGACACGTGATTGTGATGTGATGGAGCGCTTTCGATATCGACAAACCCCCACATGCGCAAGGCCGACATATGCTTTCCGAACAGTCCCAGACTCGCACATGGTATCACTCAGTTGAGATTTTGGAAATCAAGTACCAGAAAGTAGTTCTGAACAATCATATCCGACGCCCGGAATTGGATGCAACATGAGTAAGGTATTCAAGTGATTTGGAAATGGCGGCAAAATCTACGTCTTTTTTCCTCCCGAGAGAAGACATACTGCGTCCCAGAAGTAAATTCTGATTCCGGTGTCAAAGTCGCAATAAGTCATGCAGCCTCAGCACAGTCCTTTTAAATCGCAGCGCCCTCCTCTTTACAGATATACGCTTGCGACTATCGCGTTTTGATCCACACACATGAAGCAGATCGACATGGACTTTTCGGCGAAAGCGAGGAAAAGACATGGCGCTCTTCTGGATTGGTTTTGAAAGAACAGGGGAAGGAGAGAAGGGCTTGCACCATTCTGCAGCAAGACAAGCCTTTTGGAGCTTCGAGTGATGTCGGGCAGTCTCCAGGAGAGAGGAAGAATAGGCATGTGCACCGGCAAGTTTTGGAACATGGGGCAAGTCTTTCGCGGCTTTGGGAACATTCAAAAGATCTTTGAGGACTTTTGGAACGCACACATTACAGAATTTGCTTTCGGTTTTTGGATCGGAAGGGCAGGAAAAGACATGATCCGGCCTCTTATCTGTTTTCGAAGGCGGTGTATAGAGAGCAGAGTGGGTGATACCGAGTATCTAGCAGGTATGAGGGGGGCTTTTATACATGTTTCGAAAGCAGTCTAATACTGATGAGGCATAGACGTGGACGTATTGTGACTTGACACAATCGCTCGACAGCACCCACACGGGCAGTCCTTCCTCCTCAGGTACAATCGCAGAAAAAGCAGTCTAAGAGCATTATCAGGAGAAAGCAAAAGAAAAGTACACAAGCAAGCACCAGTTCCTCTGATCTCATCTCCCGCATGCACTCGCCAATCTTCACACCTTCATCTACTCCGCCTAATCCACATCCCTCAGACTTCCCGATACTGCCTACTCCCCACTCTCTCCCCCGCCCTGCTACCCAAGTTCCTGTAATCTCCCAACCCACCCCTCTCGCTCCCCTGCTCAATCGTCTTGACCGTCCTACGCTCCTCCACAAACGTCGCGGGCTGACCATTCTCATCAATACCCCTCCAGCTCCTGACCTCAGTGACTTCACCCGAATGCGCACTATCCGAGTCCGTCATATCGTCTGACGTAGGCTTGGCGACACGCGGAGGAGTAGCCGACCGAAGACGCGGCTGAGCTTGCTGGCGGGCGACGTGGCGGTAGAACGGACGTTCGGGGGATGGTGGGGAAGGTGGAGGGCGAGGCGTGCGTTCACGAGGCGGGAGAGGAGAGACGTGGCGGACACGGATCTCTTCATAATGTCTGGGCGCTAGAGGAGGTGGAGGCGGTTGGGGGGAAGGAGAGAGGCGAGGAGCTCGGTCGATGCGGATTTCTTCTTCGTAGCTTCGACGAGGTGACACTGATGCTCGCCGGATGCGAACACACTCCATATCCTCGACTGATGCTCTTCGGATGCGTACGCGCTCCATCTCATCGACCGGTGGCGCAGGAGGCGGGTCGTCGACATAGCGATGTCGTGCATAGTCGCGGTAGTGCTCGTGGTCATCGCCCGGCCGCCTCGCTTCATCTGCAAAACGTGGCCTACCTCTGCCGGGCGGTGCCACCCCTCCTTCTCTCCGCTCTGCGCCAAAGTGCACCCTAGGACCGCCAATCTCCACTGTAGTGCTCTGCTGACTCTCACGCATGCTCATGCGTCGTCGGGACGTCTCGCGCTCACCACCAGTCGGCTTCAGAATGCCTCGACCGGGCGAGTCTTGACGTCCACGAGGCATGTAGTCAGTACTTGACGATGTCTCTTCTGATGCTCTTGCAAAGTTGCGACGGTCCACTACCACAGGACGATACGGTCGTGGATGCGCCATCATACGAGCCTCTGCCTCTTCACCGCGTTGCTCCTCGTGGAAGCTGACACGCACGGGAGTCACGCTTCTAGGGCGCCGCTCGACAGATTCGCTTTGATAGACGACTCGAGTCGATCGGGCACGCGCAGGCGGCGGCGACGGGCTCAACTCAATGATTCTCGAACTCTGGCTGCGCAAGAACCTCGTATCATCCTTCCTATAGAAGTGAGTACGGACACCATCAGGTGGAGGCCATACCTCGTCACTTGAGGTGACATGAGGGTTGGGCTGGACTGGGACTGGGACTTCAGGCTTCGATGGGTTGATGCGCACGACATCTGGCGGAGGCCACACTCCATCATACCTAGCATGTCGACCGGGGCTCAACGAAGAGACTCGCACTTTCCCTTCGTTCATAAACACACGCGGAGTTGCCTGCTCATGCTGTAGGGCTCGTAGGCCGAATCTCGTCTGGCTTGAGCTCTGGCGGATAATGCGAGGACGGCTTGGTGAGTGTCTGTACACGTAGACATCTTCGCGGCTAGGTTGCCTGCCCCTGTGCTCTTTGCGTTCCATGTCAACATGAACTGCCTCGCTAGGCCAGTCGCATGGGTCTTCCGCCGTGCATGACCTGATCCGCGTGAAGCTGCTCATCGACCGACGCCGACTCTTAATCTTCTTCTTGCATCGTCGACAGGGCGTGAGCACGAGTGGCTTTCCAGGTACCACTGGGTTGTTGCGGTGGTAGCCAGCGGAGCGCATGCTGCTGCAAACGCTGCAGGTATGGCACAGCAGTACTGGCACGGTCTGCTCATCGACTTGGGGCGGAGCAGGTTCTGCAACTGGCTGGGGCTGACCATACTGATGATAATGGTACTGCTCATTGACCTGCCTCCTCCTATCCTCGACGATCTCTCCCGAGAAGTCGCGAGGTGACGGGACCATGGCGTTTCTGGCAGCCACGTAACCGTTGGGGTTTCCGTTTCGAGGCGACATCGGGTCAGCGTGCTGCCAGTTCGAGTTGTATCCCGGCGCAGTTTGCTGCTGATTGCTGTAGTTGCCGGAAGTCTGGTAGTAGTTTGGCTGACCTGACTGCTGTTGCATCGACTGCTGGCCCTGCAATGTCTCACTCTGACCCAGTGGTGGTGGGCGCTGCGGAAAGGCGCTCTGCTGATACCCGCCTTGCCGAAAACCAGCCTGGGGATACCCACCCTGATACGCACCTGTGTAGCTCGGATATGAAGCGACCGAAGATGGTGCGGCCGGCGGAGGTGTAGGTGCTGCCGGAAGGCCTTGGATGCCAGGAAACTGCTGCTAGAAAGGTGAGCTGTTTGCGCAAAAGAGAAAAGAAGCTCGAGGGCTCAGGCATAGGAGTACTTCTGCAGCGCACGGTCAGCCACCAGGCTCCAAGGCTCCGACATTACACTCACACTTGGTAGAGATATGGGTTGCCCGCATTGGTGTAGGCACCAGAAGTCTGGGCTGCTTGTTGGCCCGCGCTCGCGCTGGCAGTGCCCATGTACGACGCAAAGGCCCGTCGCTGCTCCTCGTTCGCCATTGTGATGTGGGGAAATTGCGGTCGTGCGCGCTTTTGGTGTCGAGGTGGGTTGCGTGGGTGGCACGTGGGAGGTGAGGAAGGCGACGAGGTGGGACAAAAGTGGAAGGACCATGAGGTGGACGCAAAAAAGATGAGTAGAGGTATAAAGAGAGACGATTGACTAAGCGATATACCAAGACTCGAGGTGAAGGAAGATGTCGTTGTCAGTCCTTGCTGTACTAGCACTACTCACCAGAATCTCAATCCAAAGCGCACCAACATACCTTTACCCCACAAATAACAAGCTCTTGCGAATGCGGCTTTTCGTCCCGACTAATCTTCACCTTTGAAGTGTACAACGTGAGCTCGAAATATTGTATTCTTTTGAAACGCCCAAAACAACCTACATGCCTTCCAGGCTTAGTTTTACAGATGCTCAAATACTCTAGACAGAAACAGTAGATGGCTCTACTCTACCCGCAAAGTTCTTGCGCCCTTCCTCTTCGACGCCCTCTTCTTCTTGTGGCCATTGTCAAAAGCGACTGCGCTCTGGTGATCACGGCCAAAGTTGTCAAGGTCCTTGACCTTGTAAATCCTGATGATCCAGTTCTCGCTAGTAAAGGCCTCCTCAATGGTGCTGAGTTCGGGCCCCTTGGCGGGTAGTTTCGCTTGACGGACACGGTCCTGAGCCTGTCCAGCGGGGAACAGCGCGTTGTAGTTGTAGTATGACATCTTGTACCTATGCTGTTGTCAGTAATGCATCATGTGTGAATTGATCAAATGTCTTACATCAAGCTGTTCTTCATGGTCGGTGTGGCTTCCTCGTCCACACGGTACTCTCCACGGGGAGTGAAGAAGCTGCGCTCCTTGACCTCATCAGGCCAGATGCCCTCGGCAATCCTGACCATCCAGAGGAACTTGTTGATGTCGTCACCAGAGTAACCAAGCAGACCACCGAACACGACCAAAACGTAGTCGACTTCGTGCTGGCGCATGATGGGGTAGCTGACCTCCTCGCTGGAGCTCATAGCCTTACCAACGGTCGCGATATGTGTGTTGTTCCAGGTGTTGTTGTCGACAAGTGTCGGGCGGTCAGCCATGCCACCAATCTGGTAACCGTAATCCCACCACGACATAATCTTGGCGTTCTGAGGGGTGTTTTGCCTGAGCCAGTAGTACGCCTCACGGTAGTCGTCAATGATGTGCTGGCTGCCGTCCGGAAGCCTGGAAGCAAGCACAACGGAGG
The DNA here is from genome assembly GCF_000146915.1 of Parastagonospora nodorum SN15. NCBI lineage: Eukaryota > Fungi > Ascomycota > Dothideomycetes > Pleosporales > Phaeosphaeriaceae > Parastagonospora > Parastagonospora nodorum. The sequence goes on along the minus strand of NW_001884584.1, from coordinate 195,507 downwards.
GCGAAGAGTAGGCGTTTGAGGTGACCCAGGTGCAGTGGAGGACGAATAGCAGAAGGTAGACAAGGGAAGCTCCGACAACAGTCAGTTTTGAGGCGTATGAGTAGATGCCGACAATGGGGTTGCGTGTCGAGCGCAGACCATCAGGGAGGACTGCGGCTGCCGCAACCTTGGCAGCGTCTGCAGCACCAGTCTCCTTGTCATCGGCGGCCTTCGGGGTCTTCACGCTCAAAAAGACATCGAGAATCTCAGAGAAAGCCATTGCCGAGGCGACACAGACAATGGGTGTCAGGGTGAGCATGAGACGAACCATGACACCGGCGAAGTAGCTGGCAAGTACGGCGTAGATGACAATGAAGACCTGCTCGTCGGTGAGCTTGCGGAAGCAAAGGTAGACACCGGCGGGGAACAGCCAGATCATCATGTTCAAGTCGAAGAAGAACGCGGGCCATGCGGTAGGCTGATGTTCTGAGACGGAAGCAATGATGGGAATGTGAATCTTTGCGTATCCAGTGTCCCAAAGCGAGTAGAAACGTCCGGTCCAGGGGGCAATAACTCCAGTGACGGTGAGGAGGACAAGGCCTCCGAATCCGACGACGAAGATGAAGAGGACAAGCGCGCGGAGCAGCGTCTGGAACTGCTTTCCGGGAAGTTGCGCGCGGACCCAATCAACAAATGCCACCAAGCTGGAGCAGGCCAAAGACACCGAGAGCGGACATGTGCTCGCTGCTGCGAATAGGCATGAATCCGACGAACGGAATCTGCATACTCGCGAGCGTACCAATTGCATACCACGAGGTGTAACTGACATACAACCGCGGGCTGTATCTTCCCATGCAAATCAGCACAAACGCATGCAGAGGCAGCAAGTTCGTAATGAAAACGTATCCTCCCCACGCCGACACCATGTATCCGTAGAACAGCGCAGCCATTGCGCCCCAGAACATGGATCCAAGCTTGACTGCCTTGATCCAGAGGTAGAACGTGAAGACGAGCAGGAAAATGGCAATAGCCTCGTTGTCGTAACTTCCTGCTACTGAACGCGAGATGTAACCCGGTGTGATGCCCATAAAGGCGGCGGCGAGGAGACCGGCGGACGGAGACTCGACCATCTCCGAGGTCAAGAGGTACGTTGCGAGCGCGGTGAGGCCGGAGAAAGCGGGCGCGAGTAGTACGCAAATGTTTCGAATGTCGACGGGCATCGCGATGGCGCGGAGGAAGTGGTAGATGGCACCGCTGGTCACCATCAATCCGGGGTAGAGGGTTCCACCGGTAACTCGTCCGAGAGGATGCCATGTTCCTGTACAGCCATAGCAATTAGCTTCGTGTTCTCATCGTCTCGAGGGACATGTTGCGCATACGGTCATCGAACCAATCCCAGAACTTATAAAAGCCATGCTCGACCAGATATTTCGTCGCGCGGAAGTTGAACCAAGGATCGACTGTTGTAATTCATTAGTTTTCAGTCCCAATTCCCCTCTCTCCAATTGACAACAACGTACACTCGTGGATGATGCTCTCAAAGCGAATCACCGAGAACAGACGGCTGCTGACGGCGGCGCCCGCGATCAAAACGAGGATAATGACTCTGAGCAGGCCGCGAGTGTTTGGGCCGCTCGCCTGCTTCAGGAATTGGCTCTCCTGTGCAGCAGCCATGTTGGGGAAAGAAGGATGATTGCGAAAAGGAAGGTCGTTGTTGATTGCTGAGCCGCGTCACGGAGCTCGTTGGAGAGCTATCATGCTCCAGGTGTCCTCGCTCGGCCAATCGGGGGAATCGGCGCCAAGTATCTCCGATCCACTACTTTCACCGGGGGTTGCGAAACGTCCATCTCATTCGGTTATGGCAAGTGTTTTCTGGATTATGTCGTTTCTTATGGTGCGCGTTATAGCAGTGGAGGTGCAGATGCTTTCGAAATGTGTAATCGATCACGCGCGTAAAGTTCGATGGAATGCGATGATCTCACCGTGGACGACTCTATACGAACGGCCATTTTAGGACACCAACAGCTCTGCCTCTATAAGTAATAATTCATGTTTATTCTCTAGTTGTCTAACATTGGCCCAGACAAAGTGTCTCCTTTAACAGAATTACGCAAATGAACAAGCCTCTGGGAAAGCCTCCTATCAGCCCTCTTGCATAAGGGGGCATTTGAGACAATAATCATGTCCACACACTATACACCCTGATTGTATCACACTATTGTTTGGTCCATCTCCACAGTCGCACTGTAACATGTTAGCTGTAGTCCGCAGAACGCTCTGACCGACTTACACAATAGCGTGCAATTACCCCACGTGCTGCATTGCTAGGAGCGCCATCATCATCAGTCACTGCATGACCATCGTCATGGTCTTCCATCCGTCGCCTTTGACTGCTTCTCGTATTAATCTGCTCCACACCAGCCACCCTCTTCATTTCATTCCTTTGCACAGGCGGTACAGGCGGAACCAGCACCTCGTCCTCATCAAAAACATACCTCTCCCTCTCCTTCCCCAAAACCCCCTTCTTCCTCCCCTCCTCCACACAAACCCACTCCTCAATGCTCATCTCATCCCTCTCAAAATGCGCCGCAATATGATCAAACCGTTCATCCCACGCCGCATTCCTCTTCTCCTTGAGCTCGACAATGCGCTTCTCAAACCCACACCAGAACTGGCCCTGGCAGTTCTTGCCAATACGGTTGCGGCGCACGTATTCATCGATGGAAGACGTCGCGAGTTTGTGTGAGGTGAGGAGATGAGTTTTGAATTGTTCGGGGCGGAAGAAGTGCGCGGCGCAGTCTGTGGTAGGGGATGTGGGGGAGGGTAAAGAGCATCGGAAGGCTTCGAGTTGGAAGTGTTGGCTGTTTTCGTGGCGTTTCCAGTCGGATTTGGCGCCGAAGCGCTTGTGGCATCTGGGGTATGTGCAGCCGTAGGGTTTTTCGTGGCGTTTCATGTGCTTTTTGAGATCACAGGGGCGGGCGACGGTGTATGTGCAGTGCGGGCATTGGAGTGTGTTCGTGTTGAAGCCTTGGGTCGGTTTGCGTGGGTGCGAGTATGCTGAGCCCGGGCTTTGTTTTATGATGGTGGAGAGGAGTTGGGCGGCTTTTATGGCTTCGGACTTGGAAACAAAGACTTTGGAGTTGTGGGAGGATGAGGAGCTGTCTTCAACTTCTTCGGCTTCTGATGGGCCGGCGAGGATGCGTAGAAGAACTTGCTCTAGGTCGACTTGATTTGAAGAATCTTTGATCTCGTTGTGTACAGCTTGTGACAGTTTTGACAATGCATGGCGCTTTTGTTGAGATGCTGAGTTCTGTTGGACTTTCGTGTGTGGTGCAGACGGGACATTGAGCGGCCTCTGTTTCTGCTGTTCTCCTGGAGACTGTACATGTGGCACATCTCTAGCCATACCGTGCGATACGCTACTCACCGTCCGTTGCATTGAGCCACGCTGTTGCTGTTGCCAGTATTGCATATTGCCATGTGACACATTTTGCCTATCCTGGTCGCTAGAGGACGTAGAGCTGGACATGGCCATAGGAAACTGGTTAAAGCTGAGAGAATCATCGGCCGGATTCAGTTTAGAAGGCCATTGGATAATCGGCTGATCCGTTCTTGAATGAGCCGATAACGCAGACCCATAGTCACTGTGCGCAGACAACGTCTTTTCCATTCCAGCGATCATAGTATCGATTGGAGCCACAGACAGATTCTCAGTGACAAGTCCGGGAGGCTTTGGTGCAAAGGTTGATCTATTTTGATCAGCTTGCGGGAGATCACGCTGGTAGGCATCTTACTTCTTAATGAGCTCGATCATATCATCATCCCTATGCATACGCTCGATGTGCTGCTTGAAGTTGTCTAGCCTAGGCCATATCTTCGTCTTATTTTTGCAGGACTCCGCAGCACATTGATAGGATTTCTCATGCAGACCAATTCTGTGCACGCTCTTCTTATGTCTCTCCAGGTCATTAGTCGTACCAAAGCCTTGACCCTTTCGCTTGCACTTTGGGACATCACAATAGAAGACTTTCAAGTGCTTAATCTGATGCTTCCTGTCATGATGGATCAGTGATGCAAAACAGATCTATGGCGATACACTCACTTTAGATCGGAGTTGCATTTGGAAACACAACCGCATACATCACATTTAAGAGGATTGCCGCGATTAATGCTCCGATTGCTGATCCGGCTTGTGCGTGACTTTTGATCTGAAGGCATGCGCGTCATCGGTGTAGCATCGGCTGGAGCAGAGTGTGTGCTCAGGTCATCAATCTGCTGTATGAGGCCAAATTGAGGACATTGTAGTTCAATCCGGCCTGTATCATGACTGATAACGGATTGCGAGTTATATCCTGAATCCGACCTTGGTGCCGCGCTGCCCACGGATATAGGTCCTTGTCCATAGGGTCTCAAGCTTCCATCGCCATGGTCAAAAGATGTCCGATTACTGTAGGCACCTTCGTTTCTTAAATTTAAGCTATTCCAGGACTCCTCGTTGGAAGTATGTCGATGCATTGGACTAAAGCTCTGATTGTCATGGCCTGGAGGCCCGAGCATATCGAAGGCAAGGAGGTCATGATCAGGCCTACTATTCAAGGGAGATGCATTGCCTTGTGGTGGAAAGTTCGAGTTATCAAAGTGTCTTTGATGGACTGGTGCCGTTGCTGTTGATCTCACTGACGTAGCTGGGCTCCGCATGTGATGATGTGCACTCCGCGGTCTTTGCATCCATGGTTGCGAGACACCATTGATGTTTCGAAGTGCTGAAGCCCCATATGAGTACTGATCCGATGGTTCTTGCACAACGAAATTGAAGTCTTGATGAGTGCTCGGGTTGAAGTGAGACATCGTTGCTATGTCTAGTCAGCATGAACGCCTGATATTCAACCACGTAAATGCCCAAGGCCACTTCGAGGCACACACAGCTACCTGCCGATGTGATTTCGATGCCTAGATAAGAAGGCAAAAAGAATAATAGGAACTTATAAAACCTACCAATGCTCGATCCGCAGCCTCACGCCTGAACCGTCAGAAAAGTCTATGCAGTACGCAAACCATCTACACACTGGCACATCTGCAGCATTAGTAGCCTCTTTTCCCACACCGCCCCAATCCGCGCTGACAATCTTGCGTCGAGGTCCTTCAGTCCCTCGTGTTGCCGTCCGGTGTGCACTAGCTCGGATCTCAGAAATGTCGCAACGTCAGAAGGCAGATCGCAAATAAAAAACAAGCCATTGGGGAGAAATCGCGAGCCTACGAGGGCGGGCGGCCTCTGCGGACAGGGCATTGTTGCTGCCTGCACGTCCTTTTCGGACCACTTGCACGCAGAGCCGGTGTGGGTTTCGCGCGTGGCTGTGTAAAGGTCCTCCATCAGTTTTGTGTGTTGTGTGCGACCAATGGGGGGCTGAGGCGCCCGACGGCCGCCAGATTGTCAGCGTTGGCAGGCTGTCTTCCTTGTTACATTGCGCATGAAAACGTTTGACGATGCGATACGTTGTGCAAAGTATCCGAGGAAATCGTCAGCGTGTCAATTCAACCGCTGCGCTAGCTCAACCGCGCGGCCTGGGTGTTTGTGAAGAATTCATTGCGATTGCTGCGGCCGTGTCTATGGTAACATGGGCCTTTGTGTGCCAGCCTGTAAATGCGAAAAAGGAAAACACTACAATAAGCGATCGTATGGCGTTGAAAACCCCCGGGATATCGTCCAACATGCAAGAGAGGATATCGAGCAAAAGCAAAACAGTATAACAGATCCAAATCAACATATTATGCGCTGAAAACCATAAAACTCCTGCACCTCTACCCAACTACATAATACAGCGCTGATTTCTATTGGCCCTGGTATTGATAGTTATGCTGCGGATTCATGTAAGGCATGGCTTGGTAGGCGCCTTGCTGTGGCTGTGGCTGTTGCTGGTACTGCATTCCGCTGGTCGTAGCGAAACCCATGTTCGTTGCATCGTTCGTCAAATTCTGGGGCTCTTGAGTGTAATAGCTCGGAAAAGCGGTCTGGTCAATTGGGGAGTCTGTGTACATGTTCTGCTGTTGCTGGACCGCTGTGACTGGAGTGATCCCGTACTGGCCATTTGCATATGGCTGACTGGGGATCTGAAGGCCGTTGGCGTAGCCATTGAGTGGCTTGGGAGGCTGCTGAAGTCCTGGATATGTCTGACTCGGATATGGCACACCGTTGTTAACCGCATAATCTGCGTATCCACTGACCCCGTTGGACTGCGGACCCTTGTATGGCAGCATCTGTGGTGGAGGGTACGTGTGCATGCCAGTAGATCCTGTCTCCGATTTAACGTCCTGTGGGTATTGGCCATATGGATCGATGCCCGGCGCAAGATTTGAGTTGGGGATGTACCGCGAAGGGTTGTTGTCGACAGGCGACTTGTTGGGATTCATTGAGAGCTTGCGGCTGTCTGGCATCTCCACGACGGGACTAATGATGCTATCGGCATTGAGTTGTTTTTGCTCGACGAGGGTAAGAATAGGCATGCTGATTTGCTCCATGTGCTTCGCCAAGTGCACTGTGAGCTTCTTCCAAGATGTACAGATGTTACCACAGAACCTGCAAGGCTCATCTTTTGGTTGTTTCGCGGTGTCGCGGCGACACCTTTCCACGATCGACCAGATGTCTTCTAGAGCTGAGTTAGTTATGCCTGATATGTTGACTTGGAAAGGACTACCTTGATCTGCAGCGGCAGCCTCCTTGTTGCTTCCTTGTCTGGTGCGCTGGCGAGGCTCTGCAATTTTGTGCTCTCGCACAAGATGCTGTACAAAATTGTCTTTTCGATAACAGGTGTGGTTGCAATCAGCGATCTGGCAAGTCCAATTTTCCAACTGCCGGTGTCGCTCATTCTCATGTCGGACCCAGTCAGCTTTGCGTTTGAATGACTTCGGCTCACCGCAGTTCGGGAATGTGCATGTAAATGGCTGCACATCTTCGTGCACATGCTTCGTCCAATCTGACGGCTTGTAAAACTGCTTGACTTTGAAGCACAAAGTGCATTCAAATTCTGCAGGTAGTCGCTTAACAGGAGGCAAAGGAATACCCGACGAGAACTGATTGGCCTGAACAACACCTTCTGGCAGAGGGTCGCCATCCTCTTCGGATCCCCCTGGTGCAGTCACTTGGAAGCCGATGAAGGTTGCATCGGCGTCTTTGTTTCCAGCTTTGGGGGGTAGCTGCTTAGCCTCACCCCCAAGGTCTGTACAGAATCCTTCCGACGCGCAATTCCTATTCTTGACAGCATTCATGTGCTTGACTCGGAACTCAAGCAAGCGCTTGTACCTCCGCATCTGCTCCTGGGTGATGCGCTCCACCATGTAGTCGGCTAATCGTGGGTTGAGTCGACGAGCGTGTGTCCTAAATCCCTCATAAGTCGGAATGATTGGATCCGTGCGAACTTGAAGATCCATCTGTACAGCTTCTGGCTCGTCCTCGTTATCGTCCCCAGCAGGACTTGGCTGCGCTGTCGGCTTAGTTGCTTCGGTATCCGCAAGTGGAGAGGCGAGCATGGGCATTGGAGGACCGCCATGTTGGGTCATGAGTTCCTTCAGTCCCGGAGACTTGCCTATATCGCTCCGGCTTCTGCTCCGCTTGATTACATTCCTGGCCCCATGATACCAAGGACCCGTGTTGTTAGCTGACAGACCATTCGCACTTGGTGGAGCACCCTCTCTACTGTGATTACTCAGATTGGTGTCTACTCGAGGTGACTTAGGACGACCCCAGCTACCGATGCGTTTGGGCTTCTCCATGATGGGTTCCTTGGTTTTGTCCAAGGCCGTCTCCGACGATGGCTGCTGTACGGGGATGCTACCTTTTCGCTTCAGGAGATTGGCAGGCGCTCGATTGGCGGGCGCTCGCTTGGGTAAAATGTTGTCCAAGAAGCTGGGTCGACGCTGTCTTTCTTTCGACTTTTTCGGATCAGGTTCTATGAGCCTTGCAACGCCAGGCGCAGCACGAACACTACCTAGATCGGATTCACTCAGGCGGCGCGATCCAACTGTGGCCGCGAGCGATGCTGATTCTACATCTTTCGCACGTAGCCGGAAGCGCATCATCGCTGCATTCGAGGTAGGTGGCTGGTAGCGCGTCGATGCATTTGACGTCTGAGAGGGTACATCTACCCATGGCTTTACAATAGTGCCGATGATCGACACAGATTCTTTAGCAGGAGGGAAGTACGAGGTGTCCTCTTGGCTAGCCCGAACGTCGACAGCAGCAGCAGGAGACTCGGGTGCGGCAGACTCGTCGTCTTCATCGTCATAGTCGTTGTACTCGCTCCTTTCGTCGATATAGACCCCGGGTCCCGGTATACTAGCATCGTTGTATTGGCTAAAGTCGGTGCGTACTCCAAGACCAAAGTTACTTTGCGGACCGTGGCGGTGCATATCGTTTGTGCTTTTCGCACGACGACGACCGGCATGGGGCACGAGGAGATTGCTCGAACCGAGATTATCTGAGCCAGTAGCTGTATCTCCAGCTTCGCTACCGACCTCGCTCTTCGTGAGCCACTCTTGAACCACGAGCTTTTTCTCTTGCTTTGCATGCTGTTCCACAAGCTCGCCAAGACTTGGCACCCATGCATCCCCCATCGCCTGACGATCACCGGGATTGATGCCGGCTTGACGTGAGATGTGTGAAGTCTGCCAGGAACCATCTTCGTTGCGCTCGTGACTGCGGACAACAGGCTGTACACGCACTTGCTCATGAACATCTTCCTCCTCGTCCGTCGATTCGTCCGGAGGGTAAGGAGAGAGGTGGCTAGCGGAAGGACGGCTACCATGACTTCTTTTGCTCAGCGGTCTACTGTTGTCCGATCGCGAAGGAGAGTCGTCTCTACTATAGTGTTCCACGCGAACGATAGGACTAGTGAGATGCCTTCGAAGTGGTTTGATGTTCACCGTCGCGTTGTTGCTGGGGCTGTTGGTCAATGCGGGACTTTGCATCTGGGTGCCCGGAGTCGATTGGGGGATCTGAGCGTGTTGGGTTCGGTGGTGTCGAAGTGTGATATGCTCCTTGGATAATGCATGGGCTGGAAAGTGGAGCCGTCATTTCCTACAATTGGACTGGAGTTGTTGGTGATCGCAGGCGATATTAATTGATGATGGAGTTCTCGTGGTGCATTACTGGACAGCATCGGTGGTTGCGCATTGAACATGTTCAGAGTTCCTGAGGTCAACTGCGACATATCCATGCTGCCATTGAATGAAGGAAAAGCGGTGACTTGGTCGTTGTCGGAGATGCTGAAATTTGCTAATGTGTCATCTATTTGCTGTGGGTTGAAGTTTGAGCGTGGCGTAGGTACTCAAGCCCTGGATGCTAGGGTCGCTCATGTAGCCATTCTCTGGACTCAGGTGCTCCACCGAATGTGAAGGTGATATGCCTTGCCCGTTGCCGTTGTAAGAACTTGGGCGACAGACTGTAGTTGTGCATCTGTGCGTATCCATTTACTGGAGGGTACGAGTAGTTGACCATGTCTGGGTGAAGTGAAGAATCAATAGAGGAGCCGATGTGTGGAGTGTACACGGATTCTTGACCGGTAGTGCTGGTCGGTAGGGTAGTCATGGCACCATCATACATCATCGAAGAGGGTTCGGCGGAGAATGTAAATGTGCCTTGAGTTTCTGGCATGAAGAAGTTTCCCGTAGTAGACATGGGAGCATATCCCTGTGGAGATGCATCTTGAGGGTGGCGTTGCTGGCGCCGCTGGCCATCGTATGGCTGTGCGTGGGCATCAACCGCATTCATCGTAACTGGACCGATGTAGGACCACCAGAAGGCAGATTTGAAGCGGACCGTATAGACGCGGCGGGTCGGAGGAGAGTTCTCTAATTAGAACAAAAGCGACAAGTAACGTGACTCCGTGTTTTGCGGCTCAGGGTGGCATAATGCTGCCTGAACGGCGTGGAGTGGGACGTAAGTGGGAGCTGGGCAGACCAGACCGCACCAGAAGCGACGATCAGAAAGACGATGACAACGGGACTTGAGCAGAAGGAATGCGGTGAATGCACAGATGATTGCAGCAAGAGGCAAAGACGCCGGAGAGATGAGCAGTGGGCGTGTGCGATCTGCCTCGCGCGGTGGATTTCCGAAGCCGCAAGGGCAATGGCAGTGCCGAACCTCGTCGAAGTTGACAAGTCGCGGTGGGTCGGTGGACGCTGGTCGAATGCGCGCGTGAACGACTAGAAGAACGGAAGTCGTTTAGATGGTTGGCGGAAACAGCGTGAAGTTCGCAGTGGACAGTGGTGCTGGCCGCAGCAACGAGGAAGAAACCGTAGGCACCGGTCAAGGCTGATTCGATTCCCCCAAGATGTCCAGAAGTGTCAGACCGGGGGTGGGCTGAAGTGCCAAGCGAGTCTCCTTGCGAACTCGAAACAACGCGGGCGCAGGCGGTTCTGGCGACTGGTGTGAATAGGAGAGCAGTGCAGCTTGTCGAAAACAAGCGCGACGATGGCACGGCAGCTTCGAGCTTGATTGACGACTCGAGGCAGATTCACAGATGCGCGACACGCTCTTGGCAGGCTTGATACACACGCACAGCCCCAGCTTAAGAGAAGCGGGACAAGGGCGAACACGGGGCAAGTGGCTATGCCCATAGGGTTGCATACCCACCGGACATGGCATCCCTCAGGTTGATTCTACAAATATGATCTGTCGTCATGCTGAAATGACTTCACAAATCTTTTGTGCGTGTCTATTCAGAGCGACGGTGACCGCATCTTTTGCTCGCCCACGCACGCTGGCGCTTAGCAGTTCTGTAGCCGGTGCCGGGGTGCTATATAAGGACGGGCCAAGCATCCAGTCGCTCTCGACGCGCGCAATGCGTGTTAGCACCGGCTTGACATGGATAATGAAGAGACGATGCAAATAGAGTGATGGACATTCTGCAGTGTAGGACGCCGTTTTGCGCACGTCCAGCTTCTCTCCGCTGTGGTCTCGTGTGGTGGGTGCTGTACGTACACAGTAGTCTGGCTCTGTGGTGTTCAGCCACCATTAAGTCAAGAGATCCGAGCTTCGTTAGCCACGATGCGGGTGGTGCCTGAGCATGAATCTCACAGCGAAGCCGGATAGAGTGCCGGGCGTTAGTGGGGCAGCGTGTCCGGCCAGTGTTGATCTCAGATGATATGATCTCTTGCGGTTTAGCTGAGGTTGTGATACTGTCGCCGAGCAATGCTCTCGAAATAGCCTCAGCAAGTTCTGCCTCGACATGTGGATTGCGACCAGCAACTGGGATGAGCAGCCATGATGAGCCACACCCGGGGCCGGCCACTGAGCCTAGAAGGGTTGCCGCCAACAAGCATTTCCGCATGTAACTGGGAGGCCCCCCGGATGTTCAAGTATCAAAACGCCGACCCGTTGTTGGATGCTACCATACTTGTTGCTGTCAGCTCATACACGGGCCTGGGTGACGCCAGCCGTAGTTGTAGATGGCTTCGGTGACTTGTCGGACTTGTCGGACTTGTCGAGGTCCGGAAGGCCTGTCCTCGAACAAAGTTTGTTTGCCACACCACGAGCCTTGCCTAAGGCCTGAATGGAGATGGAGGAAATGAGAGGATGCACGATTGCGATCAGGTCGATCAGATTTCTCCAGATGCTGTTTCACGGCGATGCTCAGGGCGGGACGGGCGCCTCTGACGCCGGGGGAGTGTATATGACATCACGGTACTTTGCGAGTCTAGCCGCGCAGATTGTCGAGAATGCCAGCCTCATTGGAATTGGAAGAGCTGCTGTTGAAATGCAACGATAGCGGCACTCTGCTCTGCGACACTTTCTGGTGACAAGTGGGGGCAGATGTTTATGCAAGACATGTCGAGCAATGACTGGCACACGTCGAACATGTGCTGAAGCGCTGCTGCAGGTCCCAATCGATGCCGTCCTTGTTAGCAGTGGATTGGAAGGTATGTGGTTCGATAGTGCGCGTCAACGGCCTGAGGCTCTGTCTCGGGCTAAGTATTTCCGCGGGCAAGGCGCGTCTCGATGCTCAAACTGGCGGGCAGGTGCTACCGGGACTTTTACGGGACCCTTTCGGTCGGATGGAGGTCATGCACCCACAGGAACCACTCCAAGCGTTTGACCGCAACCATGGGACGAGAGGAGCGGCACTACGCATGGTATCCTCTGCAGATTCCTCCTCATCCCTTCTTCCTCATATTCAGGCCCTCACTTCCATAATTCCTACATGCTTGTAGGGGTATCACAAGCTTAGTCTAGCACCGCCTACACAAATTTGTAAATCCCCGAAAAGACTACTTCGAAAGTAGCACCCCGTTTTCTGCGTCACGATACGGTTCGGAACTTTTGCACTCAATTTCTAGTCTCGTCTTTTTGTACCGCTATCCCTCACCGCACATCGCCCGCAGACATGCCTGGATTCAACCAAGCAATCCCGCAGCCCGACTCCAGGGAGCTTCTTCCCCCCCTCCTAGCCTGCTTATCAACAGCAAACACGGCGAAAGAAGCACCGCCGGGCTTGCTGCCTCTTCTATCTCCCATACTCCGCCAACGACTGCAGCTTCTGGCCTCGGGCGACTGGCTTTCCCTGCTATGCTGGGACCGAGAGGCGGGCTCAAGACTCCCGAAAGTCATTGAGAAGATACACGTCGAGCCACATCCAGCCTCGGGTGAGATTGAGGTGGAGGAGCCAGATCGGGTGTTATATCGGCGGTCCGACCCCGAAACCCTGCACGCGCGCTTAGAGCTGGGCGAATTCGGCCTCATCCCGACATATCTATGGTGCACGGGTGGAGAGAATGGCAGCAGATGGCTTCTGGCTGAGCTGAGGAGCATGGAAGACTCTGACGACGGCACCGAGTGGTTTGCCGGTATGGGCGAGGCCAACGAGGCAGGCTTCAGGCGCAAGGCAGTCAAGAGCAATGGAGTCGCAACTCAGCCCGCGGTGCTGGAACCAGAACCTGCACAAGAGGAGGAAGACGATGACGACTCGTACTGGGCGGCATACGATCGGACCCCAGGCGGACAGACACCTATGCAAAAACACTCACCCGCGCCCATGGCAAGCAGCCGTACGCAAATTGGCCCAACACAGTCCGAACTCGAGTACTTTGCACGCTACGCTTCCGAAGTCCAGCCTGCCCTCGACGCCCACGACCCAGACGAGGAGAACCCCGTCACGGGCGAGTCGACACTCAACGGCAACACTCTCAACTATACCCGCCAGCCACAGACCGAACCCCTTGAGACATCGAACCTCGGCCCCAACGGCTACGACTCGTCGATGCCACTAGCAGCAAGCGGCAGCAACGGCGTTGAGCACACTGAAGCCATCCACCAAGACGATTTCTCCGCGCTGAACCACCCTCGCCCCTCGTCGTCCGCGTCAGAAAACTCAGTGCAGAGGCTAGAGCGGCAAGCGGAGAACTACAGCCAGGCGGAGATTGCTATCAAGCAGCACATCAGCACGGATATCAAGAGCTTGTTTAGGCTGGCGAAGGCTTCTGGTATCGATAGGGAGGAGTTTGAGAGGATCATCAGGAGGGAGCTGGATGTGCTGCCGCTGCTGGAGCAGGAGGAGCAGTAGGGTTGCCATGCCCATGGCGAGTGAGACATGCAGACAAAACTAAATGGAAAGGAGAAAGTTGCAAGAAGAGGGAAACGTAGCTGCAAAGGCAGGAAAAGAGCATTACACGGCGTTATTTGCATAGCATTGGAATACGTAGCATGACGGAAATTCAGCATGATTTGGAGCAAGCTTCGAGTGTGCTGCTGTGCCAGGAATCTCAGCACTGTGATGCAATACCGCTATAAGGAAACCACGGCACTGGATATCAACCACTCCAGACGCCTATACATCGCACGCTCTTCCCAACCTTACCTCCTCCTCTGCGCCCCGCCCGACACACTCGCCCCACTCGCCTTCAACTGCTCCAGTATCTCCTGCGCATTCGTCGCATTAACCTGAAAGTCCCCGCCCTGCGCACTCCCCCGTCCAATCTCCTCGACAACATTATTCGGGTCCGCGGCGCCAATCACGGGCACCTCTGACGCAAGCCACTGCTGGAAGGGTTTGGCGATGAAGTAGCCGTCGGCGGTAAACCAGCGGGTCATGGGCGCGCGGATATGGATTGTTTGGGAGAGCGAGGAGGAGGGCAAGGAGAAGGTGATGTCGGCTTCGTAGATGGGTATGTGTTTTTTGGTGTGTGTTGCTATGCGGACCTGTCGAATGAAATGAATTAGCACGCTTGATTCTTCGCTCTCACATATCTCCGGTGCAATGGACGTGTGGAGCTTACCTTGCCCGTCTTCCCCTCCCCCTCATACACAACCCCCTTCTCCACAAACCACAGCCAGTAGCTAAACGCGCCATTCAGAACAAAATACGCAGCGACCGCGGGTGCGGTGTACGGCTTCGACGCCTCCCAGCCAAACTTCCAGTCGAAGTAGAATAGTGCGCCGGCGATGATGACGGCGACGTAGCCCAGGATCAGGCGCACGTCGGTTTGGTTGTGGATCTGGCGGAACTTGAGGCTGTGGAGGTAATTGGGGAGCGCATCGTCGGTTGTGTTTTTGAGGTCTAGTAGTTGGGTTGTTAGGACATGTGCATGTGAGTTTGGGGGGATGAAGAGGTTACCGGAGAGGGAGTGGACTGCGACTTTTGTTGTGGCGGACATGTTGGAGGGCGGACTGTGTGTGGGTTCGGCCAGCAGAGGGAATTAGCGGGTGGTTGTAGAGCGCGAAGCTCGAGCAGATGGTGCAGTGGAAGCTTTGGTGGGTGGAAAGGTGTCCACTCAGGGAAGGCGCGGCCGGACCCTGGTTGGTTTCGCGAATCCCGCCAGCCCGCCGCCGCATGGGAGCTTCCATCATCGAAGCATCGCAATCCTCACCACGTCCAACTCGCCCAATTCTCTCGTATCGCGCATCTCGTCTACTACCGGCAAGATGTCACAGCCCGTGGTGCAGACGATCCATCGGGATCCCGCCCTGTTGTATGTAGCCACGGCGACAAGGTAGCAACGCAGAACTGACGATTGTATAGTTGGTGGATATTACTCCCCATCACTGTGGTCATGGTACGTCCCTTTGCACTCACTTACTGTTCAGTCCTCTAATATTGTACCCAGGTCCTCACTGGCATCCTCCGCCACTACGCCATGACGCTCCTCCAAACGACTCCCAAGAAACAAGACCTGCCCAAGATCCGGCAACAGCGCTCCCTCGTCCGCGGCGTCAATCTGCGCTCCAATGCCAATGTGCTTACGCCCGCCTCCTTCCAAGCCCGCAAAGGCTACATGGTGCAGGCCTACCAGGAAGGCAAGTTTCTGGCCGACCCCGAGTCGAGGGGCAAGCCGAGACCGAACCCGATGAGCGACCCGGCGGCAATGGAGGGGATGATGGGCATGATGAAGGGGAATATGGCTATGATGATTCCACAGAGTTTGATCATGGGGTGGATCAATGCTTTCTTTTCGGGCTTCGTCATCAGTAAGTCTATTTTGTTTCTTTCGCTTCCTCTCGAAGTCGCATTGCACAGCCGGCATCAGTGTCCGCGGACACTTTATTGCGAGTATCACCCAACATGCGCTTCCATGCTTGACCGGGAGATGCCCGGTTCATGGCACATATTTGCTTCTTAGGGGAACTACTCTGCGCCAATGGGTACAGTACCCGCAAACTATCGAAGCCAGAGTCGGGCGGATACGGCCCTTGTTCGTACCGTGTGTCTGGAATAGATTCTGCGCATCTTCCGAGGAGCAACTGTCAATGCATCGCTAACCGCTGCCGGCCCACAGTGAAACTTCCATTTCCCTTGACGCCGCAATTCAAGTCAATGCTCCAATCGGGAGTGGGTACTCGCGATCTAGATGTCAGATGGGTATCCAGTTTGTCATGGTACTTCCTCACGCTATTCGGGTTGCAGCCCGTTTACAACTTCATCTTGGGCAGCAACAATGGTAAGTTCCACTTGTGCATGTACATGTTTCTTTTGTGTCAGAGCTAACGACGCCTCTTTGCAGCTGCCAATCAAGTCACGCAACAAATGGCCATGTCTAACCCGGGTGCTGGCATGATGGGTCCCGAACAGGATCCTGATAAGCTCTTCCTCAGCGAAGCGGAGAACCTGGAGGTCCTGGACCATCAATGGATCCTTGAGGGTATTGAGGAGCGTCTAGTCGCCAAATTCGCAGCCATGTAGAGGGCCGTCCTAATGCTACGTCCAAAACAGGGACTTGAGGAGTCACCATCCCGCTTTGTGGACGATGCAGGGATGGTTACTTCACACACTAGGTGGATAGATAGCGAATTTTGATGACAGTCCTCCATCCCGGTGCTATGGTCATTGTGGAATGCGAGCGTGCTCGGATGGAGATCTGCGGGGACGGCAGCATATCTCACCGTACTAAAACATTCTCGCTACAACACGCATTGACGAATCTTCCCAAGTTAGCGCTGAGCCGCCGGATAATCAGGTGTTGCTTGACAGCGAAGCCGTGAGGACGAACACGTCGGAACGCCGATGCAGGGGCAAGCAATGTAATCATGTGTGTGCTCAACGCGGGACGGCGAGTGGGCTTCCCAGTCCTCCCAATGCACTTCCCCGCCACCACTTTCGCTCACCCTTCCCCTTCCATGATTTTTTCGAGGCGCACCGCCCCAATGTGCCCACACGCCTCAAACAACGCAGAATAGCTAGCCAGCGGAATAGCCCTGCATCAAAGAGGTGTCTGTAGTGTCCGCGGACGAGGTCGATGATGCGCAAATCGCGAGATAGCCCAGGCGTTCTTGCTCGATGTTGTTCACCACTTGATCTATCCAGCGTCTGATGATATGCCTCCAGTATCCGTGTAGCACTGCACAACGACGGCATGTAGGCAGACAAGAGCTCCGCCTCGTTTGCTTTGTCGCTGCCTCAATCGAGTCTACTCGAAAAGCGCCCACATCTGCTCAGTCGAATGAGCATCTTGCGCCATCCTCCACACTATATGTTCGGTCGCTTAACAGATACCCCATTCGCTTGATTGGGGCTGGGGCTTCAAGGCCGGCATTCCTTTTCGTTGAGTGGCCTCAGGTCACCTAGACCCCTGATGCAGGTGTGGGAGTACAGAAACATGCATGCCACGCCAGTTATGTCGGGTTCCAGATGGACCTGTCACCAAAGAACCTCTGTACTGTGGTTTGATGGCGAATGGTTCGTCTCGCGATCGTCTTACCTATTGCTTCTCTCGCTGCTTCTTTGCTTGTTTCGGCCCCCAACGGTCGAACCATCATAGCGTTCGCGTTGCTTGCTGGTTCGCTCGCCTGTCCCCGAGCGTGCACAGCACGATTCTCGTCGGGACGCACCTCAGGCACTCGTGGCTTCCGCCATGCTGCGGTTCAGTAGTGATCTGCCATTGCCATGGCGTAATTTCTTTTGTCTGGGGCTTCATTATGCGGCTTGACCCAATTTGCGCCCGCCGCCAAACCCAGAGGCCCACGTACAAGCAGGTGGTGGCTGTCCGCTGTCCCTATCCAAGCGATGGTCTCCACCGGTGAGTGCTGCAACTGCAGGGGTATGCAGGTGCTCTCTGATTGGGTGGAGTGATGCGGCTCTGCGAACTAATCTACCATAAAGCAAGTGGGTAAGGGCAGCTCAAGATGGCGGTACTACAGACCGGTATTGAGGGCAGTGCAACTCGAGCTCAAGCTGTTATCTTGCTGCCTTCATGATCTGCAACCTACCCTTGGTGCTCCGCCCCAATTGTCCTCCTACTTTTCAACCCCGGTAGGAATCGAGGCCTACTTCTACTGAGCTCTGGAACGAGAAGGACTAGAAGATCATCCTTAAGTTGAGCGAAGGACCTTCTGTCGTGCAAGACATCTAGGTAAGCCAAGCCATCCTTAATAAGACCTTTTCTGACCCGCTCAAATAGTGACCTATTCTTCTACGTTGCTTGCTTATCCGTCTGCATTGGGCTCAAATTAGCTCGGCTATTGCAGTCACACTGGTCACGGACGAATCATACAACAATCATAGCTATGGCTACCTTTCAGTACCGAGACCTGCCCCAAATTAACATGGGCGAGTCACGCTTTGTTGGCTGCGGGCCCGACACCTTCAGCTACACGAACGTGTACGACCAAGACAACGTGAGCTTCGCTCCGGAAGACAACATGTACTTCGGTGATCTCGACAATGGTCTGGTGGGCCTGCAGCCAGTGCAGCGTCCCTTCCAATATCAATACCCACCTTTCCACAGTATGCTTCAAGCATTACCACCCGTCCAGCGCCAGATCCGCATTCAATACGAACCACAGTGGCCATCTAACGACTGCTTACGGACCCCGTCACCGGACCGGACTTCGGCCTCTGACTGCTCAACGGACGCATCATTGAGTGACATTCACTCGCCATATGTGTACCACGCCATGCCATATGCAGGTCCGACAGAGGGGTACTCTCCTTCTTTGCTGCCATTTCCAACAACAGAGCACCTCAAAGAAGGCGGTTATCCAACCCATCCTCCGTTGTCCGGAGGTAGTATCAACCTACAGATGATCGAATACGAGCATCCTGAGCTCGAGTCGGAGACAGTGGTCGATGAAGTAGAACATGTTGACTTCAAGCATGAGGCAGTAGCTGCACACGAAGTTACTGCCGTCAAAGTCGGTAGCCCAGCATCTGACCTCTCTACCGATTATCCCGACTCTGGTCTCGGCAACTCACTGCGCGACGCAGAGTCAGTCCAGCCAATCGATCATACAGAAATACACGACGATCCCGAATCCGATGAGGACTACAGTCCCAAAGGCATTCGATCCAACAAGAGAAAGCGATCATATTCGTCAAGCAGCGGCTCGACGAAAGCCTCGAAGCGCAAGGACTCAAGCGCCTCGACTTCCTCTACCTCCAACAGAGTGTCAAAGCGAACCCGACGAGCATCTGCCCCCACAAAAAAGCAAATCAAACCCGACACCGACGACCGACGATTCCCATGCCCCCTCGCCCCATACGGCTGCGACTCCACCTTCTCCTCCAAGAACGAATGGAAGCGCCACGTCAGCACGCAACACATCAAACTCTTCTACTGGCGCTGCGACCTGTGCGCGCCTACGACCGACGCCAAAAACGACCAGAATCTCTACTTCAACGACTTCAACCGCAAAGACCTGTACACACAACACATCCGCCGCATGCATGCCGCGCCCAAGGGCAGTGTCTCGCATTCCGAGAAGGATTTCCCGGTAACCGAGGAGAATCTGCAAGAGCACCAGTCACGCTGCTTCACTACCTTGCGTCAAGCACCGCAGCATTCGTGCTGCTTGTTCTGCGATAAGACGTTTGAAGGTCCCGCGAGTTGGGAGGAGCGCATGGAGCATGTGGGCCGGCATCTGGAGAAGGATAATAAGGGAACTGTGGGTGTCCAGGCGTGGAATCCCGACTCGGAGCTTGAGCGGTATTTACTTGACGAGGGACTTATTGTTAGGGGCGAGGGAGAGGTGTGGAAGATTGGTGATGGGAAGCCCTTGAGGAGGAAGCGTGAGGATGATTATGGGGATGAGGAATAGACGCATTTTATTACGAATCTTCTTCTGGTGGGATAGTTTGATACCCTTTTGAGCGCAAGACATTTTTGCTTGGTGGGTGGGTTGGGGGAAACAAAAGATTTAGTTATTTGGCATTGCAAAATCCCCTTATTTTTTCCAAACTCATTGGACAATCACTCGCCCAGCAAAACGTTCAGGACCTTGACTTGTCTTCCAAATTCGCATTTCTACCCTTCCCCATCCCGTACCACAAATACTCACTCACAGCCCCCACCCTCAGTTTTCCAAAAAGTCTCAGCCCCAATGTCAAACAACCCCGACCCCACGTCGTGTAACGTCCACGGGTGCACAGCCCTGACAGGCAGATTACACCTGCATACCCGTGAAACACGTCGCGCTCAGCTCACCGGATGCAGTGAGATGGTGATGGGGGTTTAGGGGCCGGTACTTTTGGGCAGGAATTTGGGGGCGGAAAAGATATCGTTGGAGGCACCGGTGTGTGGGAAATGGGAGAGGAGTGCAGATTGCGCATCCCCATTTGCTGCAGGAAACTTAACTTATCGGGCAAGAGAAAATCGCTATCCGCTTGTGATGTGTTTTTTTTTTTTGTTCGAGCATACTAGGCAAACAATTCTAGGGTGCACAAGGCAAACGAGGCTGATTTAGCGCCGTGGACGCGCATATACGAGGTTGGTCCTTCGGATGTGTCGGACGGGCGGGCTGCGCCCCGCTTAGTGGGACGGGGGGAGTGCAGGTGATGGCCTGAGATGGAGGACTTGTGTATTGGTGGTTACACGTCTTGGTGTGTCTGTCTGGAGAGCGCTTGTAGTTTGATTGTGCGATCATGCGGAGGACTTTGAGGGTCGGGGGGGAAGAATGTCGATTTGGATCATCTGCAAGGGTTGTGTGTTTATGTATTTGAGGATGTGGGTGTAGCTTTTGGGAGCTTTGGTGGGGAATCATGACACCTTCTTGGGTTTAGTCTACAGGTAGCGAGCGACTCGTCGTGGAAGCGACTTCCTGACCTCAATGAACACTTACATGGATATCTCAAGTACCTTTGAAGCCTAAGTTGAAGTGATACGTGTCATTCAATTCTTGGTATCACTCCCAAAACAGCTAGATGTGTGTTGACTTAGTTTCAGCAGCAGGTGAGGATGAGGGCTGTCGAAGGTGAAAAGCAGCAGTGCGCAAAGAAGGCGGTTTGAAACATAGCCATCCACTATCCTCTTGTAATTGACATGACTCGTTAAATTTTCAAATGCTAGCTCAAGGCCTCTAATGCCCATTCTTTTGTGCTGTAGTATTGTATGACTTCACGAAAGTGTAAGGCGCAACAAACGCACACAACACCGCTCACTCAACGTTTAGCGTGTCTCGGGGAACTAACCCACGAGTATAGGGCATCCACGTAGCTTTATCCGAAAGTATGTGCTCAACTGTATGCTCGATGCAGGGTGCTTTCTTATATATACCTACTCACTGCTTATGAATGCACAGCAAAACGCGTGCACGAAACGTGACTTCCATGATCATTCTTCGTGACGTGTATCACACACTCTCAAATGCTCATTTCTTCTCTTCCAACTTGAACTCCGATTGCAAATAGCTAGAAGTATTTGCAATTCACGTTGACACTCAATCCGGAGTAGCATAGTGAACAAGAAGGTAACATTACCCCAGTCGACAGGACATTTGCTTGCTATGGTGTGAACAACCCTCTTCACAAGATGAATCATGCGTAGCAAAACATTTGGTCACTGCCATCTTACACCTAGGATTGGGGGATCAAGCTAGTAGAAGCGATTCCCGCGCAAATTTAAGTCTCAATTACTGCAACTTCACCCCAATCCGTTTGTTACCCGAAAAGTTCTCACTTTGCACACAAACAGCTGGAGCTCCTGCCCCACATGACTCTCACCTGGAACTCACCCGCACTTTCCGTTTTTAATTTACCCCTCCGACTGCGGAACCGGGGAGGCTCTGCGATATATAAAGAGTCCTCTCCTCTACCCTCCTCATCTCCACCTCCACAATCAACCACCACACGCCACACAAACTCTGACCTTGAACAAGCCATCATGAAGATTTCCAACTCTTTCGCCAAGGTGACGGCCTTTGCCCTGGTTTCGGCCTTGGTTGCGACTGCCCTGCCTTCTAGTAAGATATCTGGAGAGTCGATTTTCAGTACATCACTAACAATTGCTCCAGTGGGAGACAGCGCCCAATTCATGTCGCCTCGCCAGAAATTACCAGCCAAGGGAATTAGCTGTGATGGCAACTTCGGCTGTGGGGGTGGCTACTGCCCTCCTAATTCTACCACTATCCTGAACCTGGTGGATCAGATTGGTTAGTGAAACAATCTACATCGAGGGTCTACGAAGCGTGCCACCGTTACTTACAAAGCTTCCAGACGACAACAAAGAGTTCAAGAACTATGTTCTCATCGCCTGCGCTCGATGCGCAACCGAGGCAGAGCGGCCAGCCGATTACAAGCAGGGCATCTGCGCCTACGCCACCAAGCTCAAGCCTGGCACCACCGTGACTGGCAAAGTTGTCAAGGCTTCGATCGAAGCCCTCGTCAAGCATGGATGCGAGCGCTGTGGAAGCGTCCCAGTTGTTCCTGGTGCCAAGGACGATACCGACGGCAATGTTCAGATCAATTTCACTCGAGGTGCCTGCGAGACTGGTCTGTGTCAGGGAAAGTCGGCCTCAGCTGTCGCTTCAGAGGGTGACTCTGCTCCATCGTCGGAGGATGAGCCAACAAACCCAGCTTACGTCCCGTCCGAGACTGTCCCCGGCATCAGCCTTCGCTCTGACTCGCCCGACGGCATTGCCTCGCCCGACAGCATTGCCTCGCCCGACAATGTCCTCCTAGGCCTCAACTGCCGCGGCAGTGGCATGTGTAATGACCTTTGCTTCCGCAAGAGCATCATGGAGCTTGATATAATCATGCAGAATCTTCGTAAGTTCCAATCACCCACGCGTGCTCTGATTTTGCCAGCTCCACTTACCAATTGTCTTCTCTGCAGATCCGGATCACCACAACAACTACAAGAACGGCGAACAAATCGCCTGTAGACGTTGCAAACTCCAAAAGGACACGGGAAGCGCCATTTGTGCCTTCCCGCAGAATCTTCCAGAAGGCGCTGATCTGGACTACGACGAGATCAAGGCTGCGATGAAGGCGATCGTAGATCACGGTTGCAAGTGTAAGTGAACTCCAGTTGACGAATTTTTCGGAAATGGAAAAGACTAACGTAGATAACAGTCTGTGGCAGCTCGCCTGTCTACCGTGGAAACGACGTCAACAAGGGCGAGCTCACCGTCAACTATGTGTATCACGGTTGCGGAAACGGCATCTGTGAGCACTGAGTGGTAGTCTTGAAAGGTCTGTGTCGACGACCTGCTGCGAGACATGCTCTCAAAGTGAGCTTCTCTCTCTGGCGCCGGGCCCCACTGTCATACCAAGCGGTGTACAAAGGTGGAAGCTGAGAGCATCCGGCTGGGATCACTTACATCTCAGTCCCCGAGAGAAAAGTCGGATATAGGTATCTAATCCATATAACTGAAATAGAGTGGTTCAACCTGCTTCAGGATGAACATGATACAAGCAAAACAACAATTTTCAACTTCCTAGATCTCGCGACGCAAGAAGCTACCACAAGATTTTCAGCAACCCTACAAGACCGCACTGTACTTTATGGCATATAAGACATAAAACCAGAACAGGACAGAAGAAAAAACTTTTGCGCAGGATGTAAGAAGGCAGGAGTTCCGGCTAACATGCAATTCAACATCTCCGGCGGACCTGCTGTCCGCAACTGCGCCACACCCGTGTGTATCATACGTTCTGATTCTCCGTACCTGGATTTCGCACCTCCTCCTCCCCATCCCCGAAGCACCACCATATTGCAACCAGAATCCCGCCCATCGATAAAGAAAAAAACACGCGCCCTGCTCTCATTTAGTGCAGCACGTCATTCCCCCTTCCGCCCGCCCACAGGTACATGTACACGCAGCGCAAACTCGCGCCAAACCGTGCCACGCGGGCGAAATCCCGCACCGGAACTTTCCATCCGGACTGCTTCCCACCCTGCCGATCACCGGAGGTAGTATTTGCTTTTTGTCCCCTGCGCTCGGATTTCAAGGCAACACGTGTTCGCCGCCACACAGACTGACTGTACAGTTCCTTCTGGTCGAGATTAGTCAAGGTGTGATTGAGCTTATTTGCCGTCGCATATATGGCGAATAAGAAGGCCTGCGAGCCAGAACTAGGGGTAGTGTAGTGCATTTCTAGTATAAGCGGCGACAAAAGTCGTACTGCGTACCGGTACATGTCAGAGACTTAGCACGGGGTCCGATAGTTCGGCATTTGTGGCGCTAGAAGGCTAGTGTGTATGGATGTGGGGAAGGGATATATAAGGTTTCGACGGTGCGCTGTCGATCGGAGAGGGCAGGTCCAGTGACCCTTTGCAGCCGTTAGAATGGCTCGGTTAGAGTACGCTGGGTACGGAGTAAGGGCGTCTCGGTGGGAGTATGTGAAGATATCGCTCAGTGGAATTGGAAAGTGGTCGTGATGGTATTATCATTTCTGATTATGTGTGTATTGGTAGTCTCGCGAACATGTCTGTAAAAGGGAAAATGCCGTGCCGTCGTGCAATTCCGAGAACCGTGAAAAGAAATCGCAACGAGGGGTATCTACTTATTGAGAAAATTTGTGTAGGAAGGAAGATTGCAACAGATAAATGCTCCGAGTGAAAGTCGTGCTGGAAACGCCGGACCGAGCAACGAACAGACAGAAGATACAACGCCAGACGCTCAAATTTCGACTCTGGCCGCAGTCCTGATCGGGATGCGCGGGTAGCGACGACAGACTGCTAAGCAATCAAGATCATTCATGTCTTGGGTCCCTGAGACCCCTCATGCTCGTGGTGCGGCCTTGCCAAACATGGAAAGCCTGTACTTTTTCAGCTTACCTGGCTCTTCCCCTTGACTCTCCCACGGCGTCTGAGCGTTCATCCGAAGACGTCCACCAAGGCCGAGGCGTTCTCGAGGGGAATCGTGCCAGTGTGCCGAAAGCACGGAGGGTGCGACAGTCGAAGGTGCGATGGAGTACGTGTCAGTGTCTCTTTCGTACTGCACCGTCTCGTCCGAGTCTACTGAATGGATAGATTCTGCCATGTTCAAAGACTGCGTACTAGCGAGAGACGTTTCGTAGAGCGTTGGCAGTGCTGGGCCGGTAGGCGTGGTCCTGTACGATGGCGCCTGTATTGCGGGAGGAGGCGTGGTGTTGAAGTGTGACGACATGGGTCTGCTGAAGTTTTGAACTGGGCGGCTAGGAGCATAATGGGGGACTGAAGGAGGCGTCGCAGGCTGCGTGTCCTCCAAGCTAGGTTGGTCGTCGAACAGGAAATTGTGCGACTCGGGTACTGCCACCCGGGCCTCTTCGTCGGGCAATTGCACAGCGGGTGCATCGCCCCACAAGCTCTTTTGAGGCTGATCGTTGAGCTTTTTGAAGATGGCATCCGCAGTGTCTCGAACGACAGTGTCCGCGGAACCCGTGGAAGAAGCTGGGGAGTCTGAGCGGAGGCCAGGCAATACACCCTCCAACGGAGAGCCTAGGTTAAACGTGGAGGACGAAGATCGAGGTGTGTTTTCGAAGACGGAAGGGTGATACACGTCAGGCTGGGCATCAGAGTGCGTTGCGGTGTCTTGTAGAGGCTGCGGAAAGTAATATGACAGTTCAGGAAGTGTGCTGATCGACAGCCGGGGTGAAGCGGACCGGGATCCGTCACGGGCGTCTAGGTTTCCCGTTGACGGCTCAGGTGTAGCGACAGAGGTGGGAGGATTTTGCGTGCCATCCGTCAGTACAGATACTCTCGAGGAATCCCATGTTTCGGCGCTGCATCGAGAGCTTTGCGAGCTCTGTGACCGCACACTGTGCCTGGTCTTTTTGCTCGATGCGCTAGACTTGTTGTGCTGCTGTTTCTTGACAATTTCCGGCACACCATCCCATTTTGAGTTTACTTTGGGGACGCTGTCTGGGAGCTTTTTGGCGGTGAAGCTGCTTGATGTTGATCCACGTGTCGATGGAGGTGACGGGGCACCCTTCTCGGCGGCCTGTTTGCGTTGGGCCTCAGCGTATTGCTTGAATGCATCCTTGGAAGGTTCCTTGAGGGACAAAAAGCCGAAGACGCCCGTCTTCTTCTTTTTCTTTGATGACTGGGCGTCATCTGAAGAGGCTACGCTGGGTGCTGTGGAAGCCAGACTGGATGACGTCAGGCTCGCCGTATCAATTGACGGCGTGTAATTGGAAGGAGAAGGGTTGGTGGATGACAGCGAGCGTGATTCCTCAGCGTCGGGGGATTGATGTGCACTGTTGCGACGGGACTCGAGCGAGGGTGTCGATTCAGTGGTAGGCAATGGATTTCTGTACTTGAGCTTCGGCATGCGTGCTGGCGGGCACTGCGCTGTTAAGTCTGCGCCGGGCGCCATGGCTTAAGGAGCAACGGCGAAGATTCGGTCGGGGTGGACGGTTAGGGTTTAGTAGCGACAGCCGGTGCGTGAGGACTGGTCGACTGATTGGCGGCGAGTCGCGGGCGCGCTGCGCATGGCGTGGGAGATGGTAGCCAGCCAGGTGTGGGAATGGGGGAAGGGCACGAGGTTTTAAAGAAATCGGTGATGGTGAGGATGAGAAGTCCTGCCCAAGACGGACACTACGATGGCCAGGTTACACCTCAGGTACCGCCATGGAAGGCGCATTGGACAGCGAAAAGCAACCAGCAGTTCCATGGAAACATTGTACCTCGAGACGTGCGCTACTGGAAATACGCCTATTCAGTGGAGCCTGACCCATGCCGGCCCACGCAGCGTAGGCTATCCGGCACGTGCGATTGGGTCGGAGCATGATGGAGGTGAATGTGTGGCTTGCGTTGGAGGCTGATCCACGTTTCCACCGGCTACACTTGCGCGAGGCGTCCGTGACAGCGGAATGCAGCGCTGCCTGTTTTCCTGGTATGCCTAGGATTGAGACGTGAGACATTGGCGGAGATGATCAGCGAACCAGCCCCCATCCGGCGCTGACGAGTCTGAAGCCACACAATGGCACTGCACATCACCGCCTCATGGAGGGATTCTGGTGAAAGTTCGAAACATGGCTAGGGACTCCCTCACGGCCACAAGATTGCTGAGCGTCTTGACAGGATCACTGCCATGGATCCTGGTCTGTCCGACAGTCTAGATCGACGATAAGCGAGTCCTTCCCATGTTCAGCCTGATGTCCAAGTAAGCAGAGCTCGTGTAACAATTTGCATGCCTAGTATTTGGTATTTGCGGGCTGCGATGGCTTCCCATGGCGTCGCGTCCTGCTGGACCTGGTCTGTGGTCAGATTAACGAGCTCCCCACACTCCCGATCAGCCACGGAGACATTTGCTTTTTGCGGCATGCCGTGTGTCCACGCGCATTGGCAGAGCGGCCTTCACGCGCAAAACTGTGTACCACGTCGCCCACGCCGCGCACTCGGATCTGGCATGGACGGGTCGAGGGTGGACGGGCGAGGCCAAACTGTGGGAAGCGCCGCCTGATGGCCGCCACCACGCGGGCGAGGTGCTGCCCTTCCTTATCCGTGCCCCCGGCCATCCTCCACTGCCACCACTTGCGGGCCTCTGCGCGACCATTTCGCGACTCCATCTCGTGACCAGCCGTCGATCGGGTAATTCGCGACGATTCTCGGGCGCCGCGCCTGCAGTCGTCGCCCACCTCGCCGTCATGCCAGCGCTCCTGGTAGACACAAATGCGCGGCCTGCGTCCTCGAGCGACGCTTCGTCCGCCTCTGAGCGTTCTCGCAGGCGGTCTGAGTCTGCGTCGCCGAACCGCCCGCCCGTGTCACCCATCACGCCCAGAGCTTCCGTGGCCCAACTCGCGACTGTTGAGCGCACAGAAGAACCCCGCCCGGCCCCCCCACCAGTCGCGACCTTCACACAGCAGCCCGCCTCGGTAGCCATATCCGAGAGCGACAATCCAGATGTCATAGCCCTGCGCTCCGCCATCTCGCTCCTGCAGCTGCAGCGCGAGAAGAGCAAGCGCGACCTGAAGGCCCTGGCCGAGCTCAAGACCGTTGCCGTTGCAGACCCCCAGGGCTTTGTCCAGTCGATACAGCAGAACCGCGCGCAGGCAGCACAGTCATACAACGACATACTCACACCCACGCTTGCCGGCCTGGCCGACTCGGTGTCTGCCGCCCAAGGGAATGCAAATGCAAATGCTGGACCAGACACGCGCAAGGACTCTGCAGACGTAGGAGCACCTGCAGCCGGCGCTCCCAAATTCCCCGCCATACCACAGGCCCAGAACATCGTTCGCTGTCCGCCGATCAACTGGGAGAAGTACCACATCGTGGGAGAGCCGCTGGACAAGCTGCATGAAGAGCAGAAGAAGTGGCCGGGACAGCCTGAACCGCCGCGTACACAAGCTGGAGCAAGGGCACCACCACACTCCATCGCTGCCCCATACTCGCCGCGTTCACCGACGGTATAGCAAGAAAGCCATCAGCATCGCACCCGCCGTCAAAGAGCTCCAAGAAGTCGCCCGCTCATGGTCCATAGAGATGAGCATGAGCCGCTCGAATGTACAGGCCAGTATATCCATCTCTGCACCTTGTTTCCATTATCCATCCACTCAAAAGCATAAGAGCACAGCATGCTCGTCATCATGAAAACCACCGTCACGATAGATACGCCTCATGAATAGACGAAGGGAGGAGTACGTGCTAGATCCACTCGCATTTGCAATAGACTTTGTATTCTTCACTGAACAACTCCTTGTCTCGTCTTGCGCTGGGCATATACCTGCTGAAACTTGGCTTTTCGAGACACCCCTCTTACTGATATAGGCATGCGCACAGTAAAGGCAGCTGAAACTCTACTTTGCAAGATACCACACAACTTTAGGGGCATGCACAGTTGAGTAAAGCGCGACTGAAACTCTCCTACTCGACATACATCACAACTCTATGCGTGGTGAGTAGAGCGCATCACATGCTTCCTCTCACCGCTAGTAGGTTACGGAAGATTTCCGCAGCCTCGATTTCACGTGTCGGTGTTTCTATTTTGAATGCGAATATCTTTCAACACGAAAATCTTTTGCAGGCATCGACACCAACTTGCGTATACTGCAAGAGGCAGTGCATCTCCACCCTATCCACGACGCTTGTGTGGCGCCCGTACCGGATCTTCTCCGGCGTACCTTTTTTCGATGCATGCACCAAGATTCGCTGTCGTCCAGTCGACCCTGCGCAAGTACCACTCGCCTAGTTTTTAGACCCTGGCCGCCCTGCGTCATCGCGCAAGGGTCCTGACAACAACTGGGCACCAGCACGTTGACACGCTGGGTAATTGCCTAGAGTAGCAGTCAAAGTGGCTGATCTCGAGGCTGGCAGGTTTACGCGTTGCGGGACTGACCGCGCATAACCCCGGCGATAGTGACGTGAGGCAGGAGTTGAGTGCATTCCAAGGTTTGCGCCAGTATGTGCGTCGTATATTTGAATGACTGGACTGGCTCTTTGTCCAACGGTTTGTTGTCAGTCCCTCACAGCGCACACCTTTGTCTACGTCTACACGCTTCAGTAGTACTGGAGTGTCACCACCTTCAAACCTTCAACACTACACCAACATACCCACGATGCGTCTCACAGCCCTCGTCCCGGTGCTATGCTGCATCGTAGCACTCATCCTCTCCTTCCTATGCCTCTTCGCAGGCCACAAGCAATCCTTCATGGAAGACTACCACCTCTTGACCGTATGCCGTCCCCTCCCCTCCCCCATCCCAAACTCGCCCATACTAACCCCATTCCCAGCTCAACACCTCCCTCCTTGGCGAAACACTCCTCTCCGAATCCCGCCCAACAGACACCTCCAACCCCCTCACCAACCTCCTCAACTCCATCCCCAACGAAATCAGCTCCGCCATCAACGACCGCATCGGCGAAATCACCGCGCGCCTGGGCATCGAGGACTTCTACTCGGCCCACATGCTCGACTACTGCTACGGGCAGTACACGCCCCTGGAAGTCGCAAACGCCACCATCAGCGACGACGACATCAGCAAGAACGTCACCGGGTGCAGCCAGTCGCAGGCCATGTACAAATTCGACCCGACGCGCATCGTCGAGGAGGCGCTCAACAGGACCACGGGCCAGCGCGTCACGCTGCAGGATCTCAAGTGGCCGCAGGACATTGAGGACGGCGTCAAGGCGCTCAACGCGCTCATGGCCGCCATGTTCGTACTCTACGTCATCGCCATATGTCTGATCTTCGTCGCGTTCGTGGCGGCGCTCTTCGCCGTCATCGCGTCGGGCAGATTATCTGCGTGTCTCAATTTCCTCATGGCGCTGCTGGCGTTCATCGCCATTGGGCTTGCGAGCGCGCTCGTCACCGCCGTCATGGTCAAAGCCACGGATCTGATTAATCAGTACGGAAACGATATTGGCGTCGAGGCAAGTAAAGGGAATAAGTTCCTGGCGCTCACCTGGGCGGCCACGGGCGTCATGTTTGTCGTGCTGCTGGCGTGGGTCGTGGAGTTTTGTGTGGGGAGGAGGCAGAAGAGGACGCCTTATGCCAAGCATGGATAAGGTGGGGGAGTAGGATACGAGGGATCATGGTTATGATGGACGGGGGATGGGATTTGAGATTTAGCGATGTGATGACAGTTTATACCCCCGTTTCTTTTTGGCGAGTATATAATGTAGATATGAAATGAACTGAGAGATAGACATTGTGTGTTCTAGCAAGGGTTTTTTGTTGTGGTGATGCATTGTGATCGGAACTATGAGGTGAAGAAAATGTAGTGCAGTACATGGGTGTGTGGTTGCTCAGCAGATTTGAGGTGATTCGTAGCTTGTCTCGACGGTATTGGTAGGTGGTTCGCTGATAGCAGATGCGCTGAAGGTGGTCTCGACGGTATGGATAGCTAATTAGATGCGCTGATAGTATCCTTTGAAGAACAATTGATGATCAGAATTTGAAGTTCGTCAGGTTCATGTTTGTATGCGCTCAGAGACTCCTCAGGCTGGAGTTATTGAAGGATGATAGCAAGGCTTGGAGCCTACGATATGAGAATGTCTTGGAGATATGTCGAAGGGTGAGGCTCGGCATCTAAATGAGTCCAGCCGTGCTCTCTCTTCCATTCTTCTTTCCTCTTCTTTTCGTGAGCATGCCAAACCTCGCCAAATCGTACGTAGCCTTTTGTAAAGCCACCGAGGGGCCGCTGGAACAGATATACACCTGTGCTTCTGTACCAGAGGACTGCAGACCCCACGATCTTGACACAGTTTCCGTCGTCTCTTACGATTAATGGTCGTTGAAGACCGACAATAAGAACTAACCTGTCGCCGGTCCTGCAGCTGCCGAATGCTAGTCCCTTGTATGAAGCCGTCCCGATTCCCACCCATTCTTCGGGGACCGATCCGCTCTGAACAGTCGTGATGTTGTCAATAAAAGCTCCTTTAACAATGAGTATGTTGTCGTTGTCGATATGGTATCTGTAGGGGGGCTCGAATCCATATACTGCTGCGCAGATTGACACCATGTCAGCTTCATTCCGCAGCACCGCTTTGGCCAAGATGTCAGCGCCATTCGGGCTACCATCAATTACGATCAGCATATGAGGGCTAATTAAGTGGACCGTATTGGCGTCGATAGAGTCAGCATCAGCAACTTTCGAGTAGTCCGGGACCCAACTTGGCGCACCAATGCAGCGACTTCTTGCCACAAGTTTCAAGACTCGGAGTGACTTGGAGTCCTCGAGAAGGAACCTAGTGAGCTGCTGGTATATGTCCGATAATGAGCTGTTGGGGTTGATGATTGGCAGATTGGTCTGACCTGGCAGCCGCTCGAGAACAGAACGGAGACCGAAGCTCATGTCTTGGGGCTCTGTCGCATTACGAGCGCTTAAATTATCCAGTATTTTCTCGTGAAGGCTGCTCTGCATGCGACGTCCCATCCTCGCAAGATCTCCTTTGCGAATTGTCGAGTAACGTGGATTGGGTGCGAGTCCGGGTATGAAAACCCGAAAGACCAAATTGGAAAATAAAAATAAAACCAGAGAGCCGGCGATTAGCGTCATTGCCTTTATCCAGGACACATGGTCATGTTTTTCGAATAGTGCTCTTGATAGCAGCACTATAGGTCCTAAACTTGCGCCCAGTGTCAGGAGCCAGCTCAGTCGATTATGCCACATGTATACCTCGTTAATGGAAAGGCAGAATCTCCAATACACGAGTATTCGATATCCAGAGTCATTGCTACTTGTGTCCAGTGCTCGATGGAGTTCTCGTGCAGACATTGTGTCGACCCAATGGTGAAGCTCGGATGAGTCGGAAGAGCGATTGTAGCTGCTGACCCATCGATGGAGACTTGCAAGGAACACAACGCTATATTCAAGCCGATCCCAGGATATTTGGGTGTCTCCGCGTACCAGGACGGGATTTCGCGACAAGATGACTTCCTGATATGTCCAGATCCGGGTTATCCACTTGCAGTCGAAATATTTGTCCAGCTCGTCGTATGTGCATTCGTTGTCTTTGAGTCGCCGTAGCCAAATCCTTGGAAGAAGTAGGCCGAAAAAATAGTCTGATCCGAAACTGCAAGTCAGAACTCACGATGACAACAAGAGCAAGACGCAACTCACACGGTGGGGCATGTGGCACCATGCTGCTACGCCAGCCCCAACGACCTCTCATATACAGCATGTAGGCACTCACAGCGCTAGGTATCCTCCATTCTTCCTTACTGATAATGCTATCCTCGAAGAAACTTTCGAGAAATCCCGCTCTACCCAGAAAGGCAACGACCCGACTCGTGGTAGCATCAGCCAGTCCAAGCCAAATGTATGTGGTCCTGGCTTGCGAGTATATATCGCCCATAAGTTTTATTTGCTGCATCTTTTCGTCTTCGTCTTTCTGATTGATACATATTGCGTCAACCCAAATGTCGAAAGTTCCGTTGGCGGCGTGCAAGTGTTGTAAGGCTGAGTAGCAATTCCTTGTAACAGGCAAGGTAACATGGTTGCACAAGATATGCCTCTTAGCCACCGAAGGTCTGTCCCATACGTACGATAAGGCTGTATAAGATGGTGCAGAGCTTAGATCTGCCACATACAGCCGGCAGTCTAGGGGCGCATTGGTAGCTCCACCGCGCGATCGAACTTGGAGTAGACGAATGTGATTGTGAGAAACGCCCAAGTCGTTATATAGCTGTGTTACTGCGTCGTAGTCTGCCGCTGCCTCAAAGCGTGTCGCTGTGACAGGTCGAAGGTCGGAACATTGATCTTCTGTGACCATTGCGAGATCAGGCAGGGAAGGAACATAGCATGCACGGTGCGAGACTCAGGAAAGAATCTCGATGCATCTACGGGGCGAAATTGACGGAATATGGCTACTACTACTGACTGAATTGGTTAACCACGCTACATAATGCAAGGCTGGTGAGTTACTTACAGTGTTTGTTGTTCGGAAGAGTCTTAGTCTCCATAACAACAATAAGGCAAATGCCTGGGTAGTACTGCCAAGATCGTGTGTCACGAGCCGTCGTACAGGTGTACCAATCCAGCTTAGATTGTTTCACTCACTTATTTAGGTGCAAATCCCGAGATTATAGGCTGCTCTTGAGCAATCATTGGACCTTAGTTGTGCCTAAATTGTACTAAATAATGCATCAGCCACGTGAAGCGTATCTAGGGGCGCGAGACGTCCCCAAAGATCGTCACCAGTACTACAGGCTTCAAGTCTTCGTTATCCGCCACTGCATTACTCTATGTAAGCCGAGAGGTCATTACTCAGGCAGACATTACTACCTAGTTACAGACTTCTGGGGGCCACTACCTGCTCAAGTGAGATAGCATACACCAAGGCTAAGAAGTCACGTGCGTAGTCTATTCTGCCTTCGATACCTTGGTCGGCCGGAAGTACAAGTCTCCTGGCATCTCTCGCGTATACCTCACTGTGACTCACAGCACACGTCGTTGTTCGACTGGACGCAGGTGGCGATTGCCTTAGCCCACATTCACAGTTTTGAATTCCACTCTCTCTTCTGCCACATACACACGCTCTAAGCAAACTTAAAAATATGCAGACATTAGAAATGTATATCGTGAACCGTCGCATAAGTCGCTGATCCTATCAGAAAGCATAAACTAGGATTCTGCCGGAAGCGCTTATGATTCTTAATGATTGGAGACAATTTCAACAACCCACGGTGGCCATGAAATTTGCACCCTCTGAAATTTTGCTGTTATGCTCAGGATCGTGAAAGAGGTTTGATTTCACCGTGGCCGAACGACAACCTTCCGATTTCATTTCTGTGGGGGCCTCGTGCGCCCTCTCAGGGTCCTCGAGGCACACTTGACATGCTTTTCTCAAGCTCTCTTCTTTATGATGTCTGCTGCTTTTTCGGCGATCGCATACATGGTGGCCTGTAGATGCGCAGCCGGAATCATAGGTATGATACTGGCATCGACAACGCTTAACTTCTGGACGCCGTATACCAACAACTCATTGCTCACACAGCCACCCAAGGATTCTGGCATCATACTGCATCCTCCACTTGGGTGCGCGAAGCTGGGCCGAAGAGTTCCCTGCTCAATGCCACCCTGGATGATTTGCTCGTCAGTCTGATACTGAGGACCAGGCGCTGTCTCAACTGGCTTATACATGGCCAACTCTTTCGCCCAGTGTCTACGGTTGTACTTTGTGAGCGCAATCATTACATCGGCATCGATCGGGTTCTGGAAAGTGTTCCACTGCACGATAGGGAATGCTTCAGGATGGGTGTTGTTAAGCGTGATAGTACCGCGCGAGAGAGGCTTATTATTTGCGATACCAGAGAAGCCGTCAGCATGGATAGCAAGCTCGCCCACCGCGGCATCAGCTTCAGAGAACTGATGCGCGAGGATTTCACGCTGCTTTTCATACCCAGCGAGGAGGTTCATGTTGCTGGAGTAACGAGGTGGTAGGAAGTTGCTTGCGATTTGCGACCGGATCTTGGATACTGTCTGCTTGAAGGCTGAGTCAAAATGCTGCAGTGCAATAAACACCAGCCCTTGAGCTTTGCCGACAGAGTATGGGCCGCTGCGATCTTTGAGGTATTGATCGTAAGAGGTCTGGTTAAAGGTGCTATTCGTGTTGAGAGCTCCCGGATTCTCAGGGTTGAGCCCTTGGAGTTCGAAGTTCATGTAGTTTGGAACGTGATCTTGGAAGTTGGAGCCAACCGCGGGGTGGTCCTACAGACGATGTCAGCGGAAGCTCGATCCTGTAATAAGTCCTGACTTACCTTCTTCACGACTATACCGGCGTCTACAAGCACATCTTTTGGTCCGATGCCAGAATACATGAGGAGATGTGGTGTAAACACTCCACCAGCAGCCAGGATAACTTCCTTTGCTGCAAACACTTCGGTCTGCTTGTTGGTCTGTCTGGGAGTGTATTTTACACCAGTGGCGACTAATGCGCCGACCCTATACTTTTCAAAAGTGATTTCGTCCACGTGAGTGTTTGTTAGGAGTTTCAAGTTCCTTCGCGACACGATAGGGTCGTAGTACGCAGAACGCGAAGTGCTACGCGTCGAAGTCTTCTTGTTGATCGAGTTGGGTGACCAGTACGCACCGACTGGCTCATTGAAGCCCTCCTTTGGATGAGGGATGTTGACGTCGTCCCATGAATGGAAGATGGTCTTCATATCTGGGTACTGGTAGTCCGGTATCGATACTTTGAGCGGGCCATTGCCATAGGCATCGTCTTCGTAAGTGATGCCGAACTGCTTTATGGTCTCCTGGCTTGGCGCATCGAATTCGTTACTCTTCTTGAAGTATGGCTCTAAGTCGCTCCAACCCCAGCCTTCGTTACCGAGCTCAGCCCATGCATCGTAGTCCGCGTCAGCGCCGCGATCAAATTGCATACCATTGACATAAGAGCCGCCTCCGACCACGTTACCAACAGTGACACGAAACGTCTGATTGCCAAGGTTCGGAACAGGCGCGCCGTAGATGTCGTACATGGCGGCAAGATTGAGACCTCCCGAGTTGCCGGGTATACTGGACGTGGTGCCATTATCGAGAATGCCGTTCTCAATGACAAGTACCGTTTCTGTGATTTATCGTCGTCAGCTTCAGTACTGTGCAAGATGAGGCTGACGTGCTTACTCGAAGCATCTTCCGTCAGACGATTTGCGACTACCAGTCCTGTTGTACCGCCTCCTACGATGACATAGTCGTACGTGAAAATTGCACAAGTTGTAACACCAAATGATGAAAGGACTAACAGCGAGCGCATGGTGGAATTTGCGGTGAGTTAAAACAAGGTGAACCGAAGGCGACGAACTTTGGAAGCGCGCAAAAAGTAATCGGTGTACCACCTTGCTTTAAACAACTGTCAAGGTATTACATGACTAGATGCTCGTCGGTCGCAAACATGCACGTCAGACGAAAAAGGAAACGAACACCCCGCGCAATCAAGCGATGACTCGAGCCTCGTGTCTACACACACTCGGTCTACTCATTGTGACTGGCTGCACTGCTGTTCCGTGGACGCGCAAAACAACTGCCGCGGAGAGATACTCTTGAGCATCTTTGTTACCGAAGAACAGATCGGGGACTGAATGGCTTGAGTGGTGATTCAACAGCAACGATCTTAGCCGCCCAGGCCGTCCCTTTTAAATGTGGAGGTTGGTACAAATCTGAAGTCAAAGTCGGCATCGATCCATTGATGCGTGAAGTCAGTTGAGGTGTAGCAGAGATATTCGATCACAGAACACGCAGTGGCGTCCTGAGAAACTTTCATTGATGGAATTCATTCGTCGGGTGCAGCAGATGACTAGGATGCCGAACCCTCGCCAGGCGAGTGACCCAGCCAGCCGCACTTGCTGCGCTGCATACTTTCCAAGTAAGGGTAATCCTTTGGTCTTGCCGTCTCAAGCCACTTGAATTGCACTGGACGCGCCTTCTTATTGCTTTTGTGATGATATCCTCCTTACCCATGGCCAAGTGAAGTTCATGTAGAAAGACAGTTGCTACATGTAGCAGCAAGGTCTTGTGTCCACTTACTACACGATGTACCAGAAAGATGGAGGACATACCAGCGATCCAATGATTTCGTAAAAGTGGTTGTAATTCTGGAAAAATCAGAAACTATCATGCCATCACTTGCGCGGCATTTGGTGTGTTTGCAGCTGATCTCGGTAAGGGTGCGTACGGCTCAATCTCATGCAAGCGCAACACGACCAACCTGCTCCTGGGTTGTTCCTAGGGTCTGGTAATTTGATGGCCCCTTCGAAGTCCTATATATCCGACCAGATGCGCTCTACAGTCGTCATCCGACTCAGGTATTGTGGTTCTGCGGAGATCCCATTTTAACTTGCACCTGTGCACACACTGCAGAGATAAACGACGAGCCTTCCAAGGAATGGCCGAATCAAAATACAGAGCTAATGCAAATTGCAATAGCCATGGCTATAGTCTCTACGTCAGTGGTAGGACGGTGCTTTGTCGTAAGACACAGGAAAAGCTCTTGGATGGGATTGAGTGATTGGCTTGTTTCAGGTGGCTTGGTAAGCTATGGTTGTTTCTATCATGAGGTTGAACTAACAAACCTAGTAGATCCTAAACTTCGTTTGCTGCAACCGTTATGCAATTCTGGCTGCGAATGGTGGTCAATCATGAAAACAACCCACGTCGTCGTCCAAGTTGAAGACGCCATGCCACAGCAGACACCTTCGGTCAAGCAGCTTTCCTAGAGAAGGCAGGCAAGGCTATAAGATTTTGCTTTAAGAGATGACGTGCAAATCGAGTTATGAACTAGTTAGTCTCTAGTTACATGGAGCATCAATCTTTGTCCTTTGGGGGCGATATTGAATCGATCCACAATCTCCATTTCCCACGGTTGCATCTCAGGTCCCAAACACAGCTTCAGACCTGCACGCATGATCGCACCTACTGCGATGTAAAGCTCCTCCCATGCTAGATTCTGTCCGATACAATTACGACGGCCAATGCTAAACGGGGTCAGAGAACTTTCCATCGCATGAGAACTAGCGTTAGGCACAAGCCAGCGGTCGGGCAAAAACTGGTCGGGGTTTGGAAAGACGACAGGGTCTCGGTGGTGCATCCAATTTTGCATGCCAACAATTGTTCCTGCGGGCAGTCGGTACTCGTCTAGTTGTAGTGGCTCTAGAAGAAGGCGCGGTAGTGTTGAGACGATAGTTGGGAAAGAGCCGGAATGTTTCTTTGATGACGGCATTTACATACGGGTCTTGTCGTATGGTGGTTACGTCGTCTGCAGGGAGTTTTTGGACAGCCTCTCTTAATCGCTCTTGGATATCAAGATTCTCAGGAAGCGAAATCGCATACAAAAGGTAGGTCAGCGTTGATGAGGTGGTGCCGCTGCCAGCAAACATGTAGCCCATCGCCTCTTCTATGAGTTCTTCATGGCTTAGTCGACGATCAAGAAACGTATCGATACCGGTAGCGACGGGAGAAAGTAAATACTTATCGTCTGCAGATGACTTCTCCAGGAAGTGATCTACCATTTTTCTTGATTGTTGTTCCCAGATCTGGTGACAGCGATAAGCATCACCTATGAATCCTGGTAACTTGATGCCGAGACCAGTAGATCCGAGAAATGGAAACAGGCTCTGTGGTAAAAAGCGAAGAGCACTCCCTTCCAGAGATCGCAAGAGCTCTAACGAACCCTCTGGACCATCCGCCTTGTCAAACTTCTTCGCAAAGGCGGCTTGACACATTGTTTCGAGGCTGAACAAAGCACATAACTCATATGCATCGACGGTACCTGACGCAGAGGAGCTTACACCGAGAATCAGTCGATTCACAAGATTATCCGCATTCTTCTGGATGAGAGGGTCTAATCTTGTAATGGAGCTGAGCGCGTACGGTGGACTGCTCAGCTTTCGGCGTGCTGCATGCTGGGAAGGATTTCTGTACGTTTGTCAGTCACTCGAATACCAGTAAATGTGGCCTCACTTGCGTCATCTGGAAGATATTGTGCTTTCCTATCATCCTTACGCCATCGTAAAACGCAGGATCCTTTATGACGGTCTTTGGGTTGCTGTATATCGCTCGCATGTGTCTCCAGTCGGCAACCGAGACTTCATTCGGACCAATGCGGACGATGGATCCGTATTTACGATGGAGTCGTTCAAGTTCCTGTACGAATAATATAATTAGGTTTGAGAACTACTGGGGAGCAAAAACGACTGACGTATATCCGGCGGCCCTTCAAGCCCTGAATTATCATGGGCCATTGTGAGAGGCGAGCCCGGAGAGGTCCTGGAACAGTTCTGATTGGGCTGAGAAGAAGACGTCGTACTAACTTTCAAGGTTGGTGCATTAGTTGAAGCTTCATCTGCGCAATGGGTTCTACGCTGAAGGGGAAAATATCTTACAAAGAAAGTTACATAACAGACGCTCAGCAAAAAAGCCAAGCCAACTACTCCAAAGTGCGATAAGCTATCGCGATGCAGTAAAGTTGTGGCCATGGATGAAAAGCAGGAGACAGGGTCAAGAGTACTTATAGTTTGTAGTTCGAAAGTTTGAGACAGTTACGGACAAGAAAGTATTCGTCAAGACATCAAGAGAAATAGGTCTCACTCCTTGGACTATGTCATGTGTAGTATTCTCTGTATAACTACCGGTATATTCACTCCAAAATGCCGCTTTGTACTTGTCTTAGTCGATGTATCGACGTTGGTTTTGTTGTACGACGACTTAGCATGCGGGTGAGTGGGGTTTCGTACATCACTACAGCCACTACCCCGGATCGTACAGTAAGCCCCTACTAAAAATCGGCCACAAGTATCCGAATCCTAGATCCGGGAATCAAGTTTCCCGGAAGTCACCCATCCCTGGTCCGACTGCGTATGCGGTGGGTTAGCTCCTGCTTCTACGTCAACCTGATTCGTTCAAGTGCCAGTTTGACATCACAACAGCGACCTGATTGCGGTGGGGCTTAAAGATTCCTCTCCACATCTTAACCTGACCAAGGTAGCAGGTATACTAATATCTAAACTATGCGTTTCAGCGAACTCGAAGTTGGTACACTTCAGCTGTATAAATTCAGTCTGCTTCGTCTTCAAAAGTTTTGATCAAAAAGAGCATTTCCCTCTGCCATTTTTGTGCAAACATGTCTTCCGCTCCGACCTTGGCTTTCAAGACACTCAATTTCACGCCAGAAGAGCATCCTTTCTACCACTACGAAGGCTTCCAGCCCGGTGTTTCTAGGCATCTTCCGCGCGGACATGTCTTGCGCGAGGGATATTGTGCTTTTCCTGTCGATACCATTCTCGACATCGACAGCGCAGTCTCCATGCGAGATGGGGTTAAAATCTACACAAATGTATTCCGACCTGCAGACGGAACTGAACAACCCGCTTTGATTGCCTGGAGTCCTTACGGTAAATGCTCTGGTGGAGTTGGTCCTTACAACTACGACATAATGGGTCCGTACCGGCTTGGAATCGACTACAACGACCTCTCTGGCTACGAGACATTCGAAGGACCTAATCCTGCTGACTGGGTGGCGCGTGGATATTGTGTTGTCGATCCTGATGCTCGGGGCGCGATGCATTCAGAAGGCAATCTTCATTTCTGGGGTCCTCAGGAGGCGCAAGATATCTATGATCTAATTGAGTGGTGTACTAAGCAGTCATGGTGTGATGGAACTGCCGTCTTGATGGGTAACTCCTGGCTCGCAATGTCGCAGATTAATCACGCTAGTGTATGTCCACATCCAGCTCTTAAGGCGATTGCACCTTGGGAAGCTGCAACAGATCCATTTAGGCAGACGTTCTGCCGCGGCGGCGTTACTGTGAAGGAAGACAAGTTTACACAGCTGTGAGTTTCTTTCCTTGAGACTTTTCGAAGAGCGCACAAGTGCTAATGGAGAATTGAAGGATTGCGGAAAACATGGCTGGCTACAACGGCTGCGAGGATATTGGAAAAGCTCTCCAAGCCAGCTCCTTGAATAACGAGTACTGGGACTCAAAGCGCATATATGCCGAGAACGTCAAGATCCCGATGTACCTGACAGCGTCCTATTCGTATGATATCTGCAACACACTAAGACATATGCTTGACTGACACCATATAGATCACGCCTCCATTCATTCGGCTCCTTCGACTCCTTCGCCAAAGGTGATTCTGAAAAGACATGGTTGCGAGTCCACGCCAACCAAGAATGTAGGTCTTCCGCTCTGGAAGTTCTGGCAAATCTGACGCGACACAGGGTATGATGTTTACAAGAAAGACAAAATGGACGACCTGCAGAAGTTCTATGACTGTTTCGCCAAAGGCAAAGATAATGGCTGGCATGACACGCCACGCCTGAGGCTCTCGCTGCTATCAATGGTCAGCAGCGTCGTCCGTTCCGTCGTCGAGCGGCCAGAAGACACCACCACCTTCCCGCTTCCCCGCACATATCTAAAGAAGCTGTACTTTGATGCTTCGGGCCTTGCTCTACAACTAGATGCTAGCAAGCCCACTGCCGCAGCCAAAGCCACTTACGAAGGCCATTCGTTGACTGACCAAATCACCTTTACCACAACATTCCCCACATACACCGAACTTTCCGGGCTCCCCTGGGCCAAACTATACATGTCCTGCGCCGCGCACGACGACCTAGATGTCCATGTGCAAATCCGCAAAATCGGCATCAACGGCAATTTGCTCGCGCACAACAACTTCCCAGTACCCGTGCCCATCCACAAGCTGAATAACAGCAATGTGGCGAAGTACGAAGGTCCCGCGGGCGCTTTGAGAGCGTCGCATATGGTGTCCCAAGAGCCGAAAAAGAATGAGGATGATTATCCGAGCTACACACATCGTGTTAGGGAGTCGATTACACCAGGGAAGATAGTGGCGCTAGAAGTTCCGATTTGGCCCTTAGGTATGGTATTCGGCGCAGGCGAGGGCATTGCAGTCATCATCGCCGGTCATGATTGCAGGTTACCAGAATTAGACGGCCTCGAGCCAACAGAGCCGCTGGACATGAACGTAGGCAAGCACGTTTTACACACGGGCGGGGACAAAGCTTCATTCCTAATGCTGCCATTCCTCGAAGGCTAGATGATATAGGTATCTCCTAATACAAATCCAATCCGTCCAAATGCTTCTGAAAATCCTCTTCCCCAAGCGGACGTATGAAAACCCCCTTCGCAAACTTCGCCTGCTCACCATCTAATTCTCTCGGAATTGCGCGCTGCATGCCTGCCTCGAGGCCTGCTGCATCGCTGAATGGCGTGCGGCTCATCGTCTCGGCATCGATTTCCGGGAGTGGGGACTTGTAGATGATCACACAGCGCGCGGGGCCAATGTATGTGAAAGCGCTGAGCAAGTATATCGTTTCCATGACCTCTGCGCCATACACGACGCCATCTTTGTGCGTGATGGTCAACTCGATGGCGCGCTTGCCGCGAGAGAAGTATCCCGTGCGTCCATCGATGGCGTTTTGCGTGTGGCGCACCTGCGAAAGAGAAACAGCGCAGAGGTCGATGAAGGAGCGAAGATGATTGCTCAACCGCCTGGGTCTGCCGTTGATGGCTAGCAAGCCGAGACAGCGGCGCAACGGGCTTCTTTTGTGGATGAGTGCGTGTGTGGCACTGTAGTCGACGAGGTAGCGGAGGGGTTGGGATTTGTAGTGCTGTACCTTGCGTTTGAGGATGGAGTGGGCTTCTTGCTTTATGAAGCGGCAGGTTAGGAGGAGGCTCAAGGCCGGCTGGGTGTAGG
This sequence comes from Parastagonospora nodorum SN15, assembly GCF_000146915.1. Taxonomy (NCBI): domain Eukaryota; kingdom Fungi; phylum Ascomycota; class Dothideomycetes; order Pleosporales; family Phaeosphaeriaceae; genus Parastagonospora; species Parastagonospora nodorum. Next base: position 153,247 of record NW_001884584.1, on the reverse strand, counting down.
GTTTGATCAGGGTGATGCGGGAATCGTGGACCTGCTTCACGGGCGGGATTGGCCATTCTCGCTCGCCTATGGGCGTCATGATTCTATCTAGGCTGTACCAGGTAGTTGAAATTTCGATCTGGTCGTACACACAGCAACGAAGTTCTGCAGGCAGATCGAGGAAGCGAAAGGGCTGTTGGGGTGTGGTTGCTAGCGTCATATCGAACTGGATAATGTTGTGGGGGTTATGAAGCGAATGCAAGTCGTCATTGCCAAAGCTGTGGTATGCAAGTGAAAGTTGCGAAAGATTTCATAAGAAAGAGCTCGAAAGGCCACGAGGTTTGAAATATCCAAGCTAGAAAATTAGTATCTGAACTATCGGCATGCTTTACCAAGGTAGCACTTTTCTCAAGGACCCAAACCCTGCGTTCACGAGAATGGACCTTCAACAGTATTAGACTCGGGAGAGTACGCGCTCTGAGAATTCTGGAACGAGTTCCTAGTTGCTGCTTGGAGAGGATATTTTTGGTGGTTGTGCCATACACCGAGCCAAACTCTCAAGTTGCCGAACCAGCCACGAATGACCAACGCAGCAAGATTGCTACAATGGTCTTGAAAGTTACGAAAATTGCAGACCAAAGCTTCGAATAGCTCCAGGACCACTTGAGGCTTTCCTCTAAGCTCGAGGTAAGTACTAGGTAGAGATGAATGTTCGCATATGAGACTTCGCAGCTGCTATATTCGGCGTTCTCTGCAGCGTGAGAGTAAATCTCTGGGACCTCGAAATTGATGACACTCGGCCGCTTCTGGACTTGGACCAAAGTCGCGACATAGCAAGGTTGCTGAATTGCAACCTGATTGCCCGATAGTCATTCGTCTCGTAGTCTCAAGGTCTATTGCACAGCTGAGGACACGGCGGATACCCTAGCACTCTTTCTGCGAAGGCTTCTACATCGATGCTGTATGCTTGGCGTGCTTCTTGGAGTAACGTGAATTTTCTGTAATGCAGTCATCCGTGATACCTAGGCACTCTAACTGGCTAGTGCGCCAATGCCGTTAGCGTAGAAATCCCCTGTCACATGTGCGAACACTTCACCACCGCCTACCTCCTGTATCTACAGTTCAAGCGCGCCAGCTCACCGCGTGAAGCGCAACATCACTTGATCAGTGTTCCGCGATTCATGTACTGTTACGAAAAGAGGAATGTATAATCGATGCTTTGGAGGTGGAAATTGCGAGGCGGAGTTGCTTTGCGGGTAGTTCTTTTTGCGGTTTCACCACTCCCACTTGACCGCCATCTGAGAAAGGGTCTTCACGGTGCATGCACACTGAGATTGTGTGCACAGGCTGCACGAGGATCATTTGCTGAAGTGTTGCGATCGCCATGAATCGGTCCGCATGGAAGACTTGATCGTATGATGCTTTGTTGCAAATGGTCACCAATATCCCAAACCCGAGTTTCCTAGCTGAACGAGAAGTGACAAGGTGACACAAAGGGAAGCGGGATCAGATTTGGTTGGAAAATGGTGAATTTGTTATTGGGCACCTATGGACTAGAATGTAGGTCGGACAGCGGCGATGATTTAAATTCCCGATACAAGTCAGAACTAGCGGCTCCACCCTGGCGCGGTATGGGACATACCAGGACCCGGTAGGACTTGCTCGTCGAACAGATTGTTGGCACGCGCAGCACCGTCAGAAGTAGAGTGCCATTACACGCCAGACCTTGATGGTGTTCGCGAGTAGGTAACAGCGCGCACTAACATAAGGTTCTACTGTGCCTCTTTCTCTGACAGCTGGAGGAAGTATAGTGTGTCCTTGGATGTCATAGCAGGAAAGCCCTTGGGATGATAGCGGAATGTTGTGGCTTTTATGCACACGATGAAACGCAATGTCCCTCGGCGAGATGGGATCCGCTCGTGCTTTTCGCAACAGGATCGTCTGTCAGGGGATAGCAGATCCGGTGCAGCTAAGCAGCGTTGCACGGTGGACCATCTCTGGTCTTTTGTGTCTGTGTGTCGTTGCGACGACCCGATCTCTGGAAGACGCAGGGTGGCATCGGGAAGCTCGCGACACGTCCCCACGCACCCACGCGTCATTCGCGGTGAGTGATGCAATGATGAAGACAACGCATCACGGTAGCGAGCCAATCGAGGGGCGATGTCGAATTGGACCCTGGCGTGAGGCTGTGGACTGCCGGGCTGCTGTGCTGGCGCACAGGGGGCTCGATAGGAAGAATGGGCTCCATCCCAGCATTTAAGGTTGTCTTGGCGGACGCTAGTGCGTACTAGCGCTTTGACAGCGCCCTCTAATTATTGGGCATGGTTGTCATGTTATTTCGCTTCAGTCCCAAAGGAGGGTCTGCCTTCAGGGCAAGCTGCCTCGCGCTTCTCCTTTTTACCTAGCAGCTGCTCAAGCGTCCCGAGCTCACAGAAAGTTATCGTAGACGACGACGACCTCACTTTCAACACCCTCACCTCGCCTACCCGCACTCGGCAATTGCGTCGTAGCCCCGACTGTCACGTCCGCTCGCATACACGCACGCGCCGCAACTCCCCGTACCCGTATCTGCCGCACGGCGACGAATGCAGCCCACCACGTAACGAGGCTCCCCGCGCCACAGCAAGATGCCGTTCTTCAAGAACGTCTTCAAGTCCAAGGACGGGCCGCGCTCTGCCTCCAAAGCCGCCAACCACGACGAGCCCGTCGCCAAGCCAAAGCCACGATGGGAGGAATCCTGGTCGCGCAAAGAGGTTGCGCCAGAGGATATTCAAGAGCTGATCCACGGCTGCACGCAAGAAATGAAGTCGAGGGGTATGCACATGCAAATGCACGATCCGGCTGTGAGGGAGCCTTTACTAACGCGCAACAGCCTTGGATATGCCCTTCGTACTGCTCCCATTCCGCCCCACGTCCGATACCAGTGCCTCTCGCAATTTCATACGCAACTTCTTCAAGGCCGACTATGAAGGGTCCGGGCAATACAGAGGCGAAGGCTTGGCGACAGAATTGCGCCTCACTGAGCCATTGGTACGCTACCCCACGCGGACCAATTGCCGTTTATAGCACTGACGCAAGATAGACCCTCTGCAGCATTATCAAGTGGTGCTGGAGCAGACTGCCTGGCGGCGTCGTGACATGGGACGCCTACGAGCTCTTCCGAATTGGCGAATCTGGTGAGTGCCAAACTATATTACTGCAATACCGGCAATTGCTGAACATCATGCAGATTCGAATCTCGCCCGACATGCTTTCGATACTTTCATCCCGCTCAGCGTCGACTGCGAAGCGCGCAAGCACATCATCTTTGACTTCTTCGATCTTTTGTCGGCGGTTGCTGCACGAGGCAAGACCAATGGCATGGGTGGCAGAAAATTGTCGCGTTTAGCAGGATGGTGGGCTTTTGAGTTCGCCGAGGATGGCAAGGGCTTCGACGGTGGCTATCGCACATGGGAGAAGTGAGCCTGTCTTCTTGAAACGATTAGATCCCATACTGACCGTCTACTAGGGCTGCTGATGCTGCGAGCCACCTCTTCTTCGCCTACCTGCGCTCGCTTGCGCCAGAGTCGAACACGGTTGGAGGCATCTCTGGCCTCCCACGATCGCTGCAATCGCTGCTCTCACAGACAGAATACCCGCCCCAGACCCCCACATTGATGCAGACTCACACAACAAAGGTCATCATGATTGTCGACTCAGTCTCGCCCACTCCTTTCGCACTTTTGCGCCGCGCCAAGCATTTTGAATACCGCGATGATGACGCAGCATTGCAGCAGTTCTCGGCGTACGAAGACACCGTGAAAGCGCTGACCGATGAATGTCGCAGGGTTCTTGAGTGCATTTCTACTGCCAACCAGTCTACCGCAGCCGCAGAAGCTACCACTACAGATCCGTCCTGGTCCAAGTTTGAGGATTTCGGCTTCTCGGGACTACTCGAAAGCTCAGCAAGCAGTGTGCATGGAACTTCGAGCACTGGTGGCATGCGGGAATTTTCCAGTATGCGATCTGGTCCACGATCAAAGAACACGGATTTTGGCCGCCCCACTACTCCCTCCTGGGCGGACTTCCTGTCCTCAGGCTTTGCTGATGAAAATGGCAACCAATCGGCTCCGACCACTCTATTGCTTCCGACTCAAAAGCTTCCCCCACTGGGCGAGGGAGCCCGTGTTCACAGCTCCCAGTCACATGTGCGAAACGGCATTCAGACTGAGGAGGACCTGGAGCCAGGTGAGCTTGCGAGTATCACCCAGTTCGACCTAGACGAGACCTTCTGGTGGGTATGGATGATAAGTCTAGCCAGTGAGGAGACTACGGATCGCAAGGCCGCGTTTGGCCGGTGCGCATTGATCGAAACACGTATTCCTGGCGCCAAGTGGCTCGTTATGGAAGAGCAGGTCAAGGGTGCCTCACCTGGCCCCGAAGAAGGCGCATACATTGCGGAAAAGAAGTCCAAATTCAGTTTCACAAGGAGAGGGCGTCTGGGTCGCAGGAAATCCACGGGCAAGAAGCCGACCCCCGGTGGGAACGAGCCGTACAATCGGACAACCTCGAACACTCCCATGAGCAAGACGAGCATTGCACCAGCCCAACACGCAAGAGTTCAAGCTGCGGCGGCGAAGCTAGCTCAGAACGAAAGGGAGCGAAAGGAGGTAGAGCAATTTGCCCAGCGGAGAGGCAGAGCGGACGATGCAACGTCCACCAAGACGAACAGCGTGATGACGCTGCAGCCGCATTTGCTGAGTGAAGCTGGTCCGGCAATGAAGTGGGACAAGAAGTTTGGAGAGGCTGCAATCGATCGCAATGCTTTGCGAGCGCAGTACCTCGGAGACGTCAGCGCTGGTAGGGGCTCAAAGGACAATCTCTTGACGACTGCCAACAATGGTCGTCTGTCGCCTTTGCCGCCAGGCGCTACAGACCGTGACCTACCAGCACTTCCAAACCCTGACATGGCCACACCGAAAGCGGGACGTGCTGCTTCACGTTCTCCTGCTCCTCAACCCGGTACGCCAGATGCCACTGTGACCCCCGTTCCTTGGCCAAACGACTCTCCCACTGCTTCGCCCCTCCCCGAGCACAAGCCGTTCCCAACAGTCGAGACGAACAACCATCCTGTAGTTAAGAAGGCTGTCCCCGAGCGAAAGCCGATTCAATCTCCTCAACCGCAGGCCGCACCCCCGGCACCTGTTGCTCCACAGTCGATGGTACGCGCCAGTGAAGACAAGGGGCAAGGAGGAGACAAGAAGTCTCCATCGAACAAGTTGAAGAAGAAGGAAGGCGGAGGCTTCAGGAAACTTTTCGGTCGCAAGAAGACCAATGTGCCAGCTGCGACATCTGCCGCTGTTACTCAGCCTCGCGAGTCTGAAGACTACCCTACGCACACACCCGCACCCGAACCTGTTCGAAGCGAATCCCGTGTGGAAGACCATCAGCCACAGGTACGGGAACCGTCTTTGGCTTTTAGCGAGGAGCAGCATGATCACCTTCAAGCACCTTCAGCGCCATATGAGCGTGCGTACAGTCCAGCACCATCATCGACTGCCATGGACGATTCTCATGGACCCGCCCCACCAGCTGTACCTGGCAGTCAGGCCCATGAGCAGCAAGAAGCTGACCAAGCTTTCTCTCGTTTCGATCAAGGACCAATGGAAGACATGCCGGCTTTTGCCCCTGAAGACAGTGACGATGACGATGCTGCCGCTGCACCAAGCATTTCCCGTGGCGGCCACCAAGCACAGCGATATGACGCTCCACCAAGCCCGGTCACTCCTACGCCTTTTGTCGCAAAGCATCGGGACGACATATCAGAAGAGTCTATCACACTGAAGACGGACTCTGTCCCTACGAACGACCGCTGGGCACAGATCAGGAAGAATGCTGCTGAGCGGGCCGCAAGACTAAGCGAGGAGCAGTCTCGTCGCAGTCGAAGCCAAAGCCAAAGCCAGCGCACGGACGAAGGCGAAACGAGCGGCGAGGAGACGATCGAGAGCCGCGTTGCTCGCATCAAGGCGCGAGTCGCCGAGCTTACCGGCAACGTGGACGGTCAGCAATCTACCTACAACTCGGGGATGCGATGAAGGGACGGATCTTAATTTGTGTCAACGTATGTCTTTTTGCGTTCATTTTCTTGCATTGAGTATGCGCTGACTGGCTCGCTCAGCACCCTTCAGCATACACATACATCATTTTGCTTTTGCAGCGTGTAAAGAGAAGAAGAGAGCTCTGATACCCTTTTGTTGTGCTTGTCGTCCACTTTTTTCTATTTCCAAACGTTTTTTCTCATGTTCTAATACCCACCAATGAGCATATACCATTTGATTCTCTTAACAACATTTTTGGACTTGTTCTTTATCACTTCTTGGTGGTGGGAGGTGATGTGTATGTATCACGTTGTGAGAAATATACACTTGTCTGATGATAGTTCGAAGATGGGTAGTCGGACTCGGTGGTATGTAGCGAGAAGGCTTGTTGGGATTCGAGGGAGTAATGAAAGATGTTTCTGAGCGATGGTTCTGTGTATCTTTCCGTCAAGTGATGGACGACGTTGCTTGTGATTCATCATAGGGACGAAGGCTTCAACAACCAGGACTTGTACGCGCCAGACTGGATGTAAGGCGTACTGCTCCCCTCTCATCTCGACGAGAATAGCATCACCACCCATGACGCCCTCCCCTCACTCTCCACGCCTGACCCACTCTTCTCGGCTTGAGTACTCCTCCTGAGAATCACAGCAAATTCGCCAGATGTAGAGGTGATGTGCAACAAGTCAGACCGACCCACATCCATCACGGCTCCGGTTCATGCAGCAAGTACGCGTACCTGCATCGTGAAGGGAGGATAGGAAGGGGTGGAGGTGTTTCATGGTCTGGAGATGGGCGGGCGGGGCGTGGTGGTGGGCTAAGATTAGAATGTAGTTGTATCTTACATGTCGAATGCAGTGGGTGAGAGATTATTGTGGAGTTCATCTCCTGTGTCTGCTAAGAATACTGCGTCCTCGAAGACGTCAAGTCTTGGATGGCGGTTATGAGATTGAGTCGTTGGCAGGGATTGGAAGAGGTGAAAGATATGGTAGAAGTGCATGGTGCTAAGAATACGTGCTGTATACCTTGCGATATTCAAGAGATGATGATGTTCACGGCGGTTGGAAGAATACAGGTAACTTAGATGAAGTTAGACAGCAACTGAAATAAATGTCGCGAAGCTTGTTCGAGTTAGATGTGCTGTACCTGCATCGACCACGCGTTCGTGAGAGGCCGATGTCAGCGTTCGTTCATGTCAGCCGAGGAGATGGAGGAACGTTGTTTAGAGTGTGGCACCAAGAATAGTACCCGTGCGGTGTACCTGCGTGGGTTTAGACGCAACGGCCCGCGGCAGTCTCGCCTGGAACCTAATGTTTGCCTTAGCCGCGCAGAAAGTGAGGATGGTCGATGTCTCGAGGCCGCGAATAGAAACATTGAGCCAATGGGTTGACGGGGTGGGAAACATCAGGCCAGTTAAACTTACGGCCGTGGGCCTGGCACTTCGCTTCTGCGGCGTGCATACTCTCAGGGGACATACCCAACTCAAAGCTGCGAATCACCAGGCCCAAACTACCATGTTCCCTGGCGAAAACGGGCGGCTACGCGGGTCAGATCTTAGGAAATGATAGACGAGACACATAGCTTACAAAAAAAACAATGGGCTGGAATTGTTAAGGCGATCAATCCAAGGCACGCGCCTTTTCCGCTGTACCTTCTAACTCAGTGCGGTTATCACTCGGCTGCGTCATCAACATGTGGTTGCCGCATGGGTTGCTATTTATATCTATTCTTAGGTGCATGTGCGTTTCTGACCGGGGTCGTGCGAACGCCTATTCCAACTTCAACGCTAGAGCGCGGAGTGGAAGCGTGCTGTTTGGATTGAATTTTGTGATCGGTTGCAGTGAGCGGGGCGTTTGTGCAGAGCGTGAGAATCGGGGGATTTGTGCGTGTTGGGGTGGATGTTCGATCTGACGGCATGTTTGGGGGGTGAGGTGAGGCTCGTCATGGTGAGCGGAGAGGGGGACGCAGCCGAGGGTGGTGCAGGGACAAACCCTTTTCATGTGTGCGCGCAGTCAGGGACGGAGGGGTTTGCTGAGTAGTGAGTGCTGGGTCGGGTGGTACGAGCAAGGCGGAGCATGGAATGTGAAGATGTACAGTCCTGTGCGAATGAGTACAAACCTCACTCCGTGGCTCTGCCATCAGCCTCGCCTAGTGCAATGCCGACAAGCTGGACTCGACGCGAATGCAATCCGAAGCACATTGTTTGCAACAAATTTCCTTTCGATCGATGCTACAGCGGTACCGCCCTTGTGGGTTCCCTCAATGCCGCAAGCAAATATAGCGGATGCTGCAGAGCCGGTGAGATGTCCTGCTAATTGAGGGCCATTCTCCTGCAGGAACACGGACAGGTGAATACCCAGGCCCTGCAGCTGGGAGAATGCCCACACGGGCTGTCTCAATATGATACTCGTGGGAGAGTCCATGGGTGTGCGATGCGAGTGTGATGCCGTGGACCCTGGTCCTGATATGACCCCAAAAATAGCTCAGCTGGGCGTTGCCGGCTCAGTCTAACCGGCACGGGAGGAATTAGCTGGCAAGAAACAGATTGCACGGCCAATGACAGGCGCTACAGCGGGTGACACCACGCTTCCATCGTTGGCAAATGCCGCGAAGGGGCATATTAGCGAAGATGGCAGACAGACATGGCCTGGGCTCCTCAGACGCAAGAGTGCTATTATTAGGAGCGCCGCCCGCTCCATGATCGCTTCCTCTTGCACATCACACCCAGAGCCTCAAGATACAGCGAGTGCAGCCTCGGAGCTCCGTTGTGCGCATCACAGACATATAGCTAGCGACCGAGTCGCGGGTCTATTCTCTGCACACACTCACAGCGCGCGCCATTTTCTGCCGCTTTCCTGGGGCACCCGTCTCCTGAGTCCTGAAACCATCCAGCGTGTTCGTGGGTCTCGCTGTCCCTGCCGCCGCGCACGCTAGTACCAACTTCTTTTGTTCCTCGAGGACCCTCGACACCAGCCACAACCCATCACCGTGCCCCGTCTTCGTATCGCGTCAACGTCTAATGCGCCTGGACGTCTGATCATCCACCGCAACCATGGGCCGTCGCAAGATTGAGATCAAGGCCATCAAGGACGACCGCAACCGCTCCGTGTAAGCCAATCTGCCGTCCTGTCTAGTCTGCCGGCGCGCCGCGCGTACCGTGTAGTCGTAGTAGCCGCGAGCCAACACTGACCCTGGATAGGACGTTCCTGAAGCGCAAAGGCGGTCTGTTCAAGAAGGCGCATGAGCTCTCGGTGCTCTGCTCCGTCGACGTTGCCGTCATCATCTTTGGCCACAACAAGAAGCTGTACGAGTTTTCGTCGGGCGACATCAACGAGACGATTGGCCGGTACCAATATGTATGCACCCCGTGTCCCTGGATGGAGAGCTGCGCTAAACGATCATGACGCTGACAGGTCACGCAGTATGGCGGCGCACACGAGCACAAGGGTCCGGAGGACTTTATGGGCAAGAAGGACGGCGACGACGAAGATGAGGAGGATGAGGAGGGCGCCGTCGCTCGAGACTCGCACACCCCGCCAGAGCACGGTATGATGCCGCACCATCTGCAGCACGCGCAGGCCTTCCAGCACATCCGCCACGCGACGCCGTCTGCCTCGCCGCCAATGCCCAATGGCGGCATCCCCTTCCACCAGCGAGGCCCCTCGCCGCAGCCCGGCCACCTTTCCCGGCCAAACTCGCGAGACCCACATTCCGGACGCGCCCCAAGCTCTGGAATCTCGGCGCCTTCCACAGCCCTTACCCGTCAGCCAAGCACCGGCCGCCGCCGCCAGGCAACTATGCCTTACATGCCCCAAACCCGGCCCTTTTACAACCCGCAGAATGCCCAGCCAGATGGCCCCGGCGCCCGTCGCCAGGCCCGCCCTCTGTCCCCGCACTTCCAGTACACACATCCGCCGCCGTCGAATCCCCCAGGTCCAGCAGTTCATGCAGCAAGAACCGCGGAGACAGTCTATGCCGCCAACATTTCAGCAACAGCAGCATGCTCAGCAGCAGCAACAACATCAGCACGCACAGCAACAAGCTCAACATCAGCAGCAGGCCCAACAACAACATGTACAACAGCAGCAGCAACAACAACAACAGCAGCAGCAGCATCAACAACAGCAGGCTCAAGCACAGGCTCAACAGCAACAGCAGCAGCAGCAGCAGCAGCAGCAATCTTCCCAATCACAGCCTGTGTCGCAACCGCAACAAGAACGCCCCGCGCAGCCCACTATCACCGTTCCGTCTCCGCCGCAACATGACTTCCAGAGCCCGCCCCTACCCCAGCCACGACCACTGCACGCCTCGGCCAAGCACAGCATTTTCACGCCCATCGACGACAGCCAGTCCATGCTCGCAGCGCATTGGGGCAGCAGTAATGTGAGCTCGTCCCGCAGCGAGGTCCCGTTTATCAAGCAGGAGAACCGAGCACAATCAATCGATGTAGCTGCCATGTCTCGACTAAACACCAACGGAATCTCCCCGCCTCAACCCCCGCCACAGCAGATGGCGCAGGAGCCCCCGCAGCGAACACAGTCCACTTCGGGGATGCCCGCGATCCAGCCCATCTCGCGAACGAACAGCATGCAGACGGACCCGAAGAAGCCCAGACTGCGCGTGCAGATTCCGAGTGAACAGTCTGATGCTGGAAGCGCGACTGCCGACTCATCGCCGAAGGACTCTGGCACTACTGGGGCCACCCCTGCACGGACGGGCACAGAAGGATCACATTCTTCTGGTGTTGTCCTGCCTCCCCCGTCACCCAGCGCAAACTCTTTAATGAGTGCTGGTGCAACCGGGCCGCCAAATCCTTTTTGCTCGCCCCCCGCCACCATCCAACAGCAACTCCTATTGGCAGCCGTAAATGACATGGAAACCCCAATTTTCTGGACTACCCAGTCCGCTTTGTTGAAAACAACCTGGCTTCCCCTCGCCTTCTGCCTTCTACCCGGAGTGGGGCTCTCTTTTGCGCGGTGACTCCAACATGCTACCGAGCCCACTGACCTTTCAGACTCCGGTAGTACAGAGCGGACCGAGCTTCGCGCGTGACGACTCTGCTGACCGGGAGCGCAAGCGCAAGACCTCTGACGACGGGTCCGACTCTGGCCAGAAGAGGGTGAAAGCTTGAGTTGTTTTCTTTTCGAGAGTGATGGCGGGCTATGCCCGCCAAAAGTTTTCTTCTATACTGTACCATTATGCGCCTTTTTTCTTGTATTTGTTTTCTCTATTGCAGGCAAGCGTTGTTGTAGGATGGTTTATTCATATCGTACATTTGGGGTGTTTGAGGCGTTTGTGGATACCCACGATGATGGCCTGTTTCTTTTTCAAATTTGATACTGGCCCAGGGAGTTCAGGGGGGCAGAGAAGTGGCTAGACATATGGAGGAGCATGAAGAGTCAGTCTTCGGTGTAGATAGCTGCAATGATACCAGGATCCAGTCAGCGCAAAGCACATGCCCTTGCAGCAACTTCGTGCGACGTCATGTTGGTTGGAGCTTCTGACCAGGCCAGCGTCATAAGGCCAAGCGCCCCGCCGGTCAGCCGCAGCCGCAGGGCAGTGAAGTTGGGCAGCTATACCATCTCCGGCGACGCCTCAAGTTCTTACACGACAGCTGCGCGCCTAAGTTCAAAGCATTGAATTGCTCCGGGCTGACCTGGTCGTCACACATCTATATCAGCTCTCGCCCGCTTCTCTGCTGCGGCGCGCATCCTCACAACACCAACCCCACCATGGCATACAACAAGGGCTTCAACCCGGACAGGCTGCCTATGCACGCCGAACCGGAGCAGGTGTGTAAAGTGTATCTGACCGAACGAGAATTCGAAATCTTGACTCCCCCCAGGCCGCGCAAATGATGTCTTCCAACCCCGCGTCCGCCCAGCGCCCACCACGCACCTCCTCTGCGCGCCCCGACTACAACAAACCGCCGCCCTCACTGCCCCCCTCAGGCCGCTCCGACCTCCCCAGCCAGCGCCAGGACTATCGCCAGGACTACGCGCCGCGCCCGACCAGCTACGAAAGCCGCCCGCCGCCCGGCGCATTCCAGGACGCGCGCCCTGGATACGCGCAACAGCTACGGCAGCGGCAGGCCAGACCCGAGATATGGCGTGGGTAGTCCGCCGCCTGCGAATTACGGACATGGGCCGCCGCCCCAAGGGTATCATGGCAGACCGCCGATTGCGCAGCAGAGTAGGCCGCCGCCGACGCCCGCGCCGCCGAGGGATGCGAATGATCGCGAGGCGCTGTGGAGGTTGTTTGTCGCGGTGGATAAGGATAGTATGTTGTTGAAGTGCGGGTTGAAAGAGTGGATTTGGGGCTGACGATAGGGCAGATAATGGCAGTTTGACTGAGGCGGAACTTAGGACGGCGCTGGTGAATGGCGATTGGTCACCGTTTGATCCACATACCGTGAGGATGATGATACGGTATGTCTCTAGCTGAGTTTGAAATCGGCCTGGGACTGACGTGGATAGGATGTTCGACACCGACCGTTCCGGCTCCGTGAACTTTGACGAATTCTGGTGCGTATTTGCTTATCCTATTCTCCATGACCACTTGATTTCTGACTGACACTCTCAAAGCGGTCTCTGGGGCTTTCTCTCCGCCTGGCGCAGTCTCTTCGATCGCTTCGACGCCGACCACAGCGGCTCCATCTCGTACGCCGAATTCAACGAAGCGCTCATCGCATTCGGATACCGCCTCTCCCAGGGCTTCGTCACGCTGCTGTACCAAACCTACGACCGCAGCGGGCGCAACGCACTCAGTTTCGATTTGTTCGTGCAAGCGTGCATTAGCCTCAAGAGGATGACGGATGTGTTTAAGAAGTACGATGAGGATCGTGATGGGTATATTACGTTGAGCTTGTAAGTTGAAAAAGTTAACCCGAAAAGGGGATATGACACGGGGTATAAATGTGCATTTGCTGACTTGTGTGCTTTGTAGTGAGGAGTTCTTGACAGGTGCGCAAGCTTTATTCCTCTTCAATTCGATTTCCGCCGAGACTGATACGGGGCTTTATTAGAAATCATTCGCCAGCGATAATAAGAGGAACGAACAAACCACACGACACGGCAGCTCTGGAAATGGATGTTTACGCGGGAATCTCACTGGGCGTGCAAAGAAGAGTGAGGTCATCGTTGAACATGCGGCTCAGTTACCAACGAATTGCACCGATAAGGGAAAACGATCAATGAACACTCTACGCACGAAGGAAAACAGCATGGTAAATGCCCAAACGGCAGGCAGGCAGGTGAATGTCATCAATTTAGATACCCGTTTTAATGAAATCTACACTACCCTACTTCACCTTTTCCACCTCTAAACAACAACAATATCTACAACAACTTCCAACATGTCTTTCACATACGACTATAGGACGTTGAATAACAAGTTCACATGTCCGATCAACCACGTTTCGAGGTACTGCTTACGGGTTGTTTGCTGCAGTTGCAATCCAGGAACAGTAGTCCGCCCACTGGACACGATCCTGTTTACAGGTTTTAGCAATGATGAAAGCAACAAGGCATCTTCAGCTATGCGCACGCTCATGGGCCGCATGTACAGCAGTCCCCAATACCGTCTGTACTTATCGCTCCCCTCGTCCCACAGCTGCATCTGACCCCAGCGTGGCGGTCGATCCAGCGACGAAGATTCTGCGTATTGAGAAGATGGCAAGGATCAACGATGATGGATATTTTGATTGGGAACTTGTGCCGGACCTTCCTGCTGTTTTGGCGAAGGAGATGGATACGTATCATCCGCAACTCCCGTTTATGGTTGGGACGCCTTTTGTTGCTGTTATCTAGATTTATAGAGCATTGTGTGGAAGATGCAGAATTGGGGAGTGATGCGCGTCAAGGCGCTTTGCATGGGGTCTGAATGTGCGCGCGTAATGATTGGTGTAGGGAGTTCCATGCGCATCAACAGTCTCGTCCCCTGCATCTGTGTTTCGTATCACTGTGCCGCAATCCAATGTAACAACCGCTATAATTACGATGATGCCTCCCGAGGTCGTTGTTCGAGGCATCTTCAGTTTTTGGTCTCTGTCAAGAAGCTCTCTTGGATATCAGCCAGTCTGAACCATGCGCAATAACATAGACGATTGCACGCTCGAAGCAGTTCCTAAGTCCGAACTAGTAACATCGTACACCTACTCTGTGCCTGAGAACTCGCCGCCATACGCCCTTATCCACGAATCGCGTCATGGCCCTCCAATCGAAAGCACCGTCGAGCTGCCTCCTGACTCTCACCAGAAACCACGACGCGCACTCTTCCTGAGCTGGCCATGCCTCGTGGTCTATGCGATACTTGTAGCTGTTGCTGCTGGCGTAGTGGGAGGACTTCTGGGCAAACACATTGCAACGAAGTCATATGAGCAAGATCGCGCCACCTTTCAGCAAGGCGCATCGGGCTCTCAAGCATGTACATCGCCAGTGTCACCTGCAGCCTCAGCAACATCGACACCGACCTCGGCCAGCGCTTTCGCGATACCAACCACGGGGTGCACCCCTGTTACTCAACAACGCTCTTTCAAGTCCATTACAAAATTCCTTGCCTGGCCCTACACCACATGGTGCGCAACAGGTTGGGGCAACGACGAGCTAGTCGCCATGGCTGTTTCGACGCCGAGTGACTGTGTCGAGGCTTGCGCCATGTACAACACCCATAAGGGCAGCAATGAGCGACAATGTGTTGGTGGAGGCTTCATCCCAGAATGGGTGAATCAAAGTCAGGCGATGGAACAGTCTGGTGGTATGCCATACAACTGTTTTCTGAAGTCGAATGATACAGGAACAGGGCGAAACAACAAAAACTTCGAAGTTGTGAGTCTGTGCATGCAAGGCGCGTGTTTGGATGTCATGACTTGAGAATGCTCATCCGATAAGTTCTCCGGGCGATTGGCTGGCTATGGAATCCTCGTCTTTTTCACGCCACCCTGCAAGAGGAGCCTGACCTTCGGAAATAAGCCGACAAGCGTCGTCTTGCCGAACGAAGTATGTAGATACGCCCAGTGGGCAAGTGCGCTTACCTCTGAGCTGAGAGCTCCCGTGTACAATCATCACAACAGACCACAACAAGACAAATAGCAATAAAAGCGTTGATCCCTAGCACCTAAATAACATTGCTCCTGCAGTTACAATTATGCATAAAATACTTGCTAGTGAAGTTTAGCTTATAAATAAGTAGAGTCCTGCTAGTAACTAAAGGACTAGTAGTCAGGTAAGTAACTACTAGTAAATCCTCTCTATTGTATATTTTTAATTTTTTTTTTTTTTGCGTAGATAGTAAGAAGAGGGAGACGTTATTAGGGGGTAAGGCGATGAGGAAATAAGGGATATGAGGAAGGTGGGATGCGGTGTGGAAGTGTAGGAAGTGGGAACGAGGTATTTTTTTATTTTATTTTTCCAGACGTCAAGCTTGCAATTACCTTTTTCCATTCTTTCCGCCTTCACCAATGCTTTCGTTTTCATACACACCCTTAACACTTTCATTAGTCCGTGATTGCAAGGCGTTCGCCTGGAAATCATCAGGACCCCGAACATATACATCAGATCCATCCGTTCTAGTGTAACTGCCTTTAGACACTGTCCACGGGCTCTGGGGTAGAGATGAATGCTGGCCTGTCGATGGGTCAGTATCGTGTGCTGTGTCAGGCCGTGTTGCGTACGTGGAGGTAGTTGCGAAAGGAAGGTGTGTATATCTGCGGCGGTTGATCCTGTTGGGTTCGTTTGCTTTGAAATGTCTTTTGTTCGAGGACTTGTGCCACTGGGGGAGGAAGAATTATTGTGGCTCGACATGGTTAGAGTGATTGAGGTGATACGGATGGCTCTGATGGTGTCCGGAAGAGTTGGGAAATATGATTCGGAGATATTTAACGGAACGGCAATGTGTAGAAGGTCTTCGGACTTTATATTGAGGGTGGTTTTCGATAGCCAATTGATTGTGGGATCTCATATTTTGTTTGGGGGGGATGAAGCCGCTTTCATATCCTCTTCTTTTGCGAGTTATCTTGCGAGATAGTTTGACGACAGGGTCTCTTTGCATGTCCTTGCGCTGTGCGTTGGCTCTGGTAGGATCTCTTTCCGTATTACTCGGAATGCCTGACACTTCTTTTGTCAAACTGCGGCTCATGCAAACGCCGCTCATTGCTACCTAGACAGAGGACTTCCGAAGAGACCCTTTCGCCTTTCGGGCTTTTGCAAGGGTCGTCTTGTAGACCGGTCATTGAGACCCTTGAAGTAGGCACGAAGAATGGTGTTCGGCAATGCAAGAATACGCCGATCAGGTACGCACTGAAGTGAGCCACTGAGAAGCTGGGTACAGCTCTCTCTTGCTCAGCTCGTTCTCTTCTTCCGCGATTATACCGAATATGACATACGCGAGGCTACCTTGGTTGGACAGTCGGAAGCATGCATATTGTACAACAGCTGCCGCCTTAAGAAATGAGGGGAGCAAAGCGGGGAGTAATTGAATATGGCAGACACATGGACTAAGCCTCAAACATGGTCAACGTCCCTCAAATTGGATATCACACGCGATAGGATTGCGACAAGGCCCTACCCATTTTGTGGTGCATCACATAACATGCGCCACAGACGAAAACGCAAGCAGACTCGGGAAATCACATGTGTTATTATTGCAGTAAGCGAGCCAGATTGGCCTTAGTGCCCATGCTGTCAGCGTGCTGTTCCGGTCTGATCCCTCGCGTGTCAGTCCCGTCAGTGAGCCCTGATTGGAACTTGGCAGGGTCTCTCGATGCACTGTTATATGATTGGGTTGCTCTATAGGGTCTCACGCGGCTGGGAATGAAGACTGAGCCGTTGATTGGACAACAGATGGTGGAAAGGCGTTACGACTAACAGTGATTTTGGAGGACGCGCACAGCCGAAGGATTGCAAGGTTTCCAGGGTTGCATTGAGACCCCCTCTTTCAACCAATCACCATAGGCAAGCTTCATGTCGTCCTGCATATAATTCTCAGCTCACCCTCCCATCTCGTTCTCCTCTTCATCCGGCGAGCTTCATCCCTCCTATTTTGGCGGTTCTTTGAAGTTTCGTCGTTAAGAGAGAGTCTTCACCTATCTTAACCGCGTAGCGCGAGGCTACGGTCTCGCGCATTTCCAATCTCGAGCGACAGCGATGATCATCCAAACTTCTCATCTTGGTCCACTACAGTACACGAGCAGTGGAAGCCCGAACCGTACCCATACGACTGGTTCTCTGATGCCGCCATCGATGCCAGCAACCTTGGCCTCGATACTCTTCACTTCCAACCTTCTACATCAATCGAATCAGGATTCTCACTGGTCCCGTGGATGATTGACCTTTGTACCTGCCCCGTATCGAATGGAGCTCAAGGAGATGCACAGCATATGGAGGGCGCAAATGCTTCTCAAAAAGCCAAGCAAGAAGTCACGCCCTGCACCACTGATGCATCACTGTCAAGTATGTATAGTCTTGCAAGCCCGTCTTCGACTGCAAGCTCGCAAAAGCACAATCATTCTCGGCCGACAGTCGTGTTCTCATCACGCCACCTAAGACCCCTTGCCATGGCTACCGAACGCAACGAGTCGGGCAACCATACACAGGTTGTCCAGCATCGACAATTGACACGTGGCACGAAGGCTCCGAAACTCTATACGTGCAACCAATGCACGAAAGGCTATGCTCATGCCAAAAACTTGCGCGAGCATAAGGCAAAGCACCGAAACAAGCGGTACTCCTGCGAGATCTGTGGCGAGAGCGTTGCGGATAAGAGAAATCTTCCGAGGCACAAAAGGCTCAGGCATAGCACTCGCGGCAGACTCACGGCAGCTCCAACGGAACAAACCACCATTGATACTGAAGAAAGAAGTCGAGAAGAGACAGTAAAAGAGAAACCTACACAGGATGAGTGCAATACGGGCGGAAATTGCTTTATATGAGTGCACTTACAGAGACGTTGTATTAGCTGCGAGAAGACTAGCAGGATTAGGTTCCTCGTCTAGATGTAAAATATAAAGAGGCAGGGAAAGCTAGTTAGCAAACTTATTAATAACTAAGCTAATCTTTAGCTTAGTAGCTTATATAGCTCTACGAGCTAGGTACTAGACCTCTTAGACCTAGACAGGCGATTAAGCTAAAGATTAGCTTAATTATTAATAAGTATGCTAACTAGCTTTCCCTACCTCTTTATATTCTGTATCTAGACGAGGAGCCTAATCTTGATAGTCATCTCGCAGCTAATGCACATCTCTAGGGGCCAGATACTTTGATGCTCCTCTTCTTTCATCTCTTATTTAAGTCAGACAGCTGCATACTTGTCAACAATCCAAGCTAATCTTCGGGCTTGATAGCCCTATTCAGCGTCTCGCGATGTCCCAGCACCTAGTTTCGTGGAGCTATGTAGGCTATCAAGCCGAAGATTTAGCTTGATTGTTGACAAGTATGCAAGTTATTTCATTGGGTCATGGCTCTCGAAGTCGAGTGTTGCAGCTTGTACGCGGCGAGGGCTACGAACCTGATGCCCAGATAGATACCAGAGCCAATGCAGCAACGCTATCTATTGTAAGACTGGTTACTGCTACCGCGTTGCGTGATGCCGTGATTCAAGATGACTAGTGAATCTAGATACGCAACTCGTGTTACTGTTTCAAGCTTCAAGCGTCTTCTACTGTTATCACTCTGCTGAGTTGCATGCACTTGCATCTGCTACTTATAGCATCGTTTCAACCTTTCTAGAAACAAGAAGCGGCTAGCCCCTCCTATCTCAGTCGTCGCCCCACATAGGCGCGCGCAACAATGAATTGGGACCAGATCTAGGATAGCTCCAGGATGCAGGCGACCCTCGCTCAGTAACAGATGGTTTGAAGCACTTCTGATATCGCCGCAAATCAAAACTGCCTTCTTCAAGTTCGTTGCTATCTGGTATCTCAGCCCAACAGAATTGTGCGACAATTAGGAAGCACAGTACTATCTTCCAAAGTTGCATCGCACTTAACCCAGTCGTAAGCAGGACTCTCATACGCGGCTAGCCTGTTAAAATGCTCTTCTGTATCGACCTTACATACAGTGCCATTCACCAATCCTGACGCGCTAGGTACCAGAGCTGGGTACATGCCCCGGAGTTTTATACGGAAGCCGGAAATGATTGCAGGTTTCGTTGTTGGAAGCTCTGCGAGGTTGAGGATTGCTTGAATGACTTCGGGATCTATAAGTGAGCCATAGAAGAACATGTGACATGGCTGGAATGGCCTGTCTTGTTTACTTGTGCTTGCGGCCATGAGGCGTATGTAAAGGACCTTGTCAACGGTTGGTAGGTAGGAGGCTCTAGGAGGCAGAGGCGGAGGTTTAGGTACTGCGCTTGATGGAATTGAGACTTTCGTGGACTTTGTAGGAGGAGAAGACGGTGGTGGGGGTATGGACTCTATTTTGCATTGACGTGGGAGTTGTCCTTTCCTTGCTGTGTTGGATCCGGTCTCGGTGGTGGGCCTGGGCTCATGTTTACTTTATCGAGCACGACACAGAGCGCTAGACCTCGGCGTCTCACTTCGTAGAATTTTTTTGCTCGAACTGAATTGCTCTTGTTGTAGAGATTTTGAAGCGTCAGTCTGTTTCGTCGCGCTTATTGCGGCGAGGGTCATGGAAGATGGAGATGAAAGCCCTGGAGAGCCGCCTTCGAATAACCGCGCACAGATTGCGGCACAGTCGTGCATCAAAACGGACTTCTCCTTGTGCCACTCCTGAATTTGCTTCTGCGACTAAATTTGATTTCTCATAATCGTTTGAACTTTACGGAGGTCAATACTTTTATCCACTTCTACAAACCATGTTGGGATGTGCCTTGTCAAGCGCACGCGTTCTCATGGAAGCCTCATGGCAGCCCTGACTTCATCATCACCTTGAGAAATGTTACATATGAGACTTATTGACTTTATTTCAAGTAGTCGCTCTTCAGAATGTCATGGGAAGACGTACGGGCCGGCCGCGTGATTTGATGGGGTTGACGTTCCCGCCAAATGTCTTGGCATCCCGCCTGGCCTCATTGTTCCAGGGCCGTTGCCACTCTCTCTTTCGCATCCTCATTAATGCATACCCATTCCCCACTATTTTTCTTCGTCCCCATGTCGTTGCTTTTGCGAATCGGGCAAATCCTTCAGGGTAGGATTTGAACCTACACCATCACGAAGCAGGTCCAAGATACCGTTTGGTTCGCAGCAAAGTAGGCGATTTGCGATTGGAGGCCAAATAAGACATTAACCTTTTTTCAAGGGAGAGTCTGTTCCGGGAAACTGTCGTGGTTAAAAGTGTCGAGGATCATCCACGGGTCGAGAATGAACGAGATGTTCTCAGGAAACTCCAGCATCGCACTCCTTTCCTTCGGCCAATGATTGATGAAGTCGAAGATCCGTCACTTCCCGCGACTATCGTTCTGAAATACCTCGAGAGCGATCTCCTAGTGGAGACTGTTAGGGCGATATTGAACCGGAAGCAGATCAAGTATACATGCCGTCGCGTTCTCGAAGCGCTCAAGGTTATTCACGAAGATAATTTTGTGCATACAGGTATAAACTCTCTCTATTCCTAATACTTAGCTGACTGGAGTTGAAGATGTCAAACTGGACAACGTCTTTGTCAAATTACAACGAGATGACGACAATCGCTTCTCCGATGTCCAGCTTGGTGATTTCGGTGGATGTTACCCTGTGGATTCCGAGTGGGCTACAGCTGGAACGCGAGTCGGCACACCAATGTGGTCAAGTCCAGAGGTTCTCATGGAGATGCCCTGGAACACTGCTGCAGACATCTGGTCGTTCGGCACCTTGGTACGTCTAGCCTTCGTTGTTTTAGCCATTTCCCATCCCATTCACATACTGACACTGCTTCAATCAAGCTCATAAGCCTGATATACGGTGGGGACTTCAACCTCTTTCGACCTAAACTTGACCGAGACCACGAAGAATATCTGGCAGAAGTTATGATGCAACAATTTCGCTACTTTGGGCCTTTCCCTGCAAAGATTGCAGACATTGCTAGCGAAAAAACTGTTCAGTCAATTCTGTGGTTGATGCAAGCGATACCACAAGAGAAGCTTACATCATTTTCACGCACGACGGAGAGAGAAGTCTGCAAGCGGGACAAAGACTTTATTGGCAGAATCATGATGCTGGACTGGAGAGATCGACCAACCGCGAAGGAACTGTTAGAAGATGAGTGGTGGAACGATGATTAGTGTCGAGTTACGAAACCAACAAACTCTTTGTGTACAAGCGCATCACATTGTCTTATCATAGTCTTGGAATATAGGCGCATTTGCGTTACAAATTGACTTTGAATGTGCACTTTCACCTAGCTTAGCTCCGACGTTGCAGTCGTTCGTTCTGAACCATTCGACGAGCCTGGACGCTTTTGATCATGACAATCTTCGCTCCTTAGCAAACACAAGTAGTACAAGTCAACACCATTCTGAATGAAGCTCAACTACAGTAGGAAGCGACGAGGGTGGAACGACTGGCAGCCCCTCACATGGACTGAAGCTGTACACAGGCTCGCGCCGTCAAACCCCAAACAGATCATGATACTATATATCTTAGCTTTCGGCTATAAAATGGCCCTGTTCAATGGCGTAGGTTCCCAGTCTTCCTTTAGGAATCTGCCCTGTCCGAAAAAGAGACGACATATGTCAAAAGTGCTACCCCCGAAAGAGTTAGGAAATCTGCAGCTGTCACACATAACTGGGGGCCATGCGTGTGCCGAGTTAGCGCTTAAGGCCGATTTGGGTATACTGTGATAACGACCAACAAAGAACACGAAGTGCCTCGCAAACTTCGACAGCAGATTGTCAGTGCGCACAACGAAGAAAACACACTTTAATCCAGAATCGTCTTCTGAGCCACCTATCACGGCACTTGTTGTAAGCGCCGGAGCCTGTTGAATCATGTACTGTTGTAAGCGCCGGAGTCTATTGAATCATGTACTGTTGCGGTACAGCAAAGTTGTAATTGCGAAGTGCCTCGAAGCCCGGACCAACTTTGATAAACCGCCATCAGATTGCCGAGTGACCTGAACGCTGCAAAACTCGCGCGCCTTCTCGACTAATCAAGTTTTGCTACAGAAGAAAGCGACCAGGAACATTACAGACTGGGCTATGTGCGCCGTATGCGCTCTCAACACCAGTAATCACATTTGCCGCTCGCTTCAGCCTCGTTCCCACCGTGCCTCTTTGTTCGGCAGACGTTAGGGGTAGGCTGACTCAGGATCCTTATTATACTGAGTCCGCTTTACACGCTTCTGGCAGCCTTCATTGTAATACTGTTTTTCAATCTTTGGACGTTCCACGGTACTGGCTTCCAGATCCTAATCATGCACCAATAGCACCGTCGTCAGCGCCGCCAATGCTAGCTCCACCAGACCCCGCAGCATCAGAGCCAGAGGAAGCACCACCAGCGGCGGTACCCACAACCCAGGCGGTAGAGGAGTACAGGGGCATACCGAGGAAGCTTTGGTACAAACTGGGACCTCATGGCATGAGCGACGAGATCCGTGATTGGACCAAGACCTGCATCGACAGTAATCCAGGTTACGAGGTCGAATCGATGACAGAGGAAAAAGCGGCGACGAGATGGTAAAGAGGGTGTTCGTCTTGCGGTCTAATATCGTGGAAGACTATCTTGCGCTCCCAATTCCAATCTTCAAAGCCGACATACTGCGATACGTTATGCTGTACGACCTGGTCCGACCTCGACATATCCTGCGAAGGCGTTCCGATCGACGAGTAGGTTCCAGAAGAATACAGAGAGACCGCCGACCTGGTGGTAGGCTGGGAGTTCGACTGGGGATGGCCAGGCAAATTCGTCCGGCAATTCGCAAGTTGGACGATTATGTCGAAGAAGGGGTCGACACACACGATGCAGGTCATAGATGATATCTTCGAGACGCTACATCAGAAGCCCATGGAGCACAACGTTACGGTGGAGAACGTGACTCTGGAAATGATGGGAGACGTGGTAGATTTCTCCGGACCGCGACGCTTGACAACCGGCGTGTACAAGAGCTTGAGCAAGCAGCTGAATCAAACGATTGGGGAAGACGATCTGTCGAAGCTCCTGCAACCAAAGCTAGTCGGAGATGTTCTCGTCATGCCAGGACGCTCGTTCGCGGCTTCGTCCAACACGTACACGGAAGAAGAGAAGGCACAATTGCCGCCAAAGCTTGTGCTACACCATTATGCGGGTTCGTGGAAGAATGACAAGGGTGGCGAAGACTATGGCGATTTATCATTTAAGATGATGAGCTTTCAGACTTAGAGCTGGTCCACAGGCCGCTCCTGAAAGGAAACCCAAATCAGCGACTGATACCTAAGAGGACTCAGGGAGTGACGGTATATATTCCTCAAACTTACCAAGGTTAGTACGCCCAAGACGGATCCACAGAAGCCAACTGTCGAAGCACAATTATTGCTCGCAGGGTAGAGGCGCAGTGCAGATCCTGTACTTGTGGTGACTGGGACAGCGAGGATATTTGTACACTTGGCCATTCTTTAACTGCTACTATAGCAGTGAAACATTTGATCATAAACGAATCATGTTTTTTTTGGCACCTTCTGCCATATTAGAGGTCATGCAAGCAATCTCGCATGCGGCAAATATTGGTCCCGACCCGTTGCTCGGATGGTAGGTGGATAGAAAGAGATCAAAACAACTTGATCTAGGTGTTGTACATATTTGCCATGTGAGCTAGTCTCTCAGGCTCAAAATAAACAGAATTACCGCCAATCAACAGAGAGTCTTTTTGGAAGTTGTGCGAACGTATAGAAGGAACTGCAAATGGGCGGTGATGCATGTGACAGCGTGTTCGGCACTAAACGCGTCTTGGCTTAGCTTTCCGCTCGCTATTTCAAGAGCTGTTAGCGCGAGAGACAGCCAGCGTCTGTTATTTACGTACTGTACAACCAACAACGAATTCGGAGAATAAAACGGCCTTAGCTGAAAACGAAGTGACCGACACATAGACGGTAAAAGGCTCAATAACCTGTGCTATCCTTCAAAGTGCGACATCGGGGAGTGTAAACAACCCGCAAACATGCCGGCGCCCACCACCTGTCCCATATCGGAAGTGGATCGCGCTCTTTCATCGTACATAAATTCCCGCGAGGACACGCTCAGGATACGGCGGACGCTCTCAAAATATCTAACGACCAGCCTCAGACCTGTGAACACAGCAACAAAGAACGAGCACGTCAACCACGTGTGCCCACACAACATATCAGCAGCCTCTACCAACCCACCCGGCCTGAAAGGATGCCGTCTGGAATATCTACAGGCTTTGCGAGCACATAGCCAAGCCCAAGCCAAGCATAGAGAGCTCCAGGCTTCCCTTCAGGATCTTCAGCAACGCCATGTTGACGAGAACCGGACGCAAGCCCAGGCAGACAACGACGACGGAAGTACGCAAGGCTACATTGCTCTCTTGCGTCAGCGCAGACGGCTTGCCGAGCTGCAAGTCATTCAAGACTCGTTGGAGAAACTGCTTAGTGCGAGACCCTCCCATGCACCCAAGGACCCGAAAGCTCTCGTCAAAGAAACTATTGGGGAACAACCGGATCTTCCAGCAGAGCGTCTGGAACACATTTCTCAGTCAAACGACGACCAGACATGGGTGTTCAAGCTGAAGCAAGAAGTCCTCGAATCGCGCGCGAATATGGATAGGGCAAAAGCAGCCCGAGTCGAAGCCCAGAGTCATTCCCGAGGTGAGGCTAGTCTACAGCAGCAAGTGTATGCACTGGAATGTGCAAAGGATGAAATGGTCGAATGGGTGCAGGGCGAATTAGTCAAGATGGAAGAAGACTCGATATTCCTAGAAGATGCATCGCCTATCAAGCGCCCATTGAAAGACAACGCGCCCGTAGATCTCGCATCCGCCGAGCAAAGAGTCAGGGATGTATACACCCAGTACACCACCGCTCGAGCCAGCCTGATCGAAAGCTACGAGAGCCTGCAACATCCGCCAACTGTGGAACAAGACGAAAAAGCAGAAATAGAAGCTGCCTCGACAAAGCAAACTACAGCTCCGCAAATGCCCATCACAAAACTCTTCCCACACCTCCCGCACCTCGCGCGCACATCCAACAACGATCGTGCACTACTTCAGCAATCAGTCTACCTACAGTCACAAATCGCCGCGGCGGACCAGGATATCGAAGATGCGCTACTCCGTCTCTCAGGCGAAAGCCACCTTCTCCCCGCGGGCTCCAAGGACGTCGCAGCATGGGGCAACACCGCGCTAGAAGCCGAAGCCACGACATGCGAATTCGTCAAAGAGAAGTTACTCGCCAGCAAAGCAGAAATCAGCGGCGTGAGCAGAGTGGTAGAATTGTGCACGCTACAAGGCGAAGTCCTGGCCGCCGTCAAATAAATTGGGTTACATAGCAATGTCCATCAATCAATCTTTACTGCTTCTCATTCTCCGCGTAAATAAACTGCGCCCCGACAGCAACCAGTCCATTCTCCCCCGCCCACTCCCTCACGCCCTTCCCCTCTTTTCCGAAGCCCCAATGCTGCCGATCCCCGGGCTTCGACGGGTGCAGCGTCTCGCTGGTGCCGTTGCGCGGCGCGAAGACGAGGAACACATAGCGGTGTTTTCCGGTCTTGGGCGGTGGGCCGGGGGGTTTGTAGGGCATTACGTCGTCTGGACCAGACTCTGAGATGGGCATGGGGATGGTGTTTGAGGATGAGGTGAGGTTGGTAGCGATCCAGTGGCACATTTCGCTCCATTTGGGATTCTCACGCGAAGGGGCGTCGGGGTCGGTGAGGGTGATGTAGTAGGTCATGTCCGAGGTGGTTTCATCATGGAGAGTGATGGTGGGCTGTTTTTGGAGGTGTTTGGGCTTGATGGTGTTGCCGAGTTTGGCGTGGGTTTTGGGCCAGGAGACACTGAGTGTTAGGCTGGGGAGGAAGTCGTCGATTACTGGGGTGGTGAGTTGCGGGGTTTGGTAGAATGGGTGTGGTGTCGACTAGTTACCTGTTGGGATGATCTCGGCTTTTTTGAGTCTGGGAGGTACTAGTGAGCTCGTGATATGTTTGTCATGTGGTTAGACATACTCTGCTCGAACTGCTTGAAAGCCTTTGGAGTTGTGTGAGCTGAGAGGTTGTTGTTTGCCTGGAAGAGCGAGCGCTGGGCTGAACAGCTGCAGCGAGCAAACAAGGGCCGCCAATCTCTTGATGAACATGTTAGTCATGAGGTATTGTGACTGCAACGATTTCACAAGGTCAGGGAAGATACAGAATGGATTTCAGCATCGAATAACGATTCAATGGGTCAGTGGGAGTGTTCAGTTGTTGCGTGACATGTTTCCTAGTTGAGGTTACTCGGCTATGTCGTCATTCGTACGCTTCCTGCAGATCCACGACTGCATCGGGCAACCACGACTTTGAATGGCCAAGCATAGGTATAGATAAGAGATCATATTAATTCATTGATTCATTCTCGAAAGTCCATAGACTTCTAGGGTATTTCGCAAAAGGATGCTAAGAGCATAAAAGACAAGGAGCTGGCTGACAACGCATCGACCAAGTTGCGTGCTCACATCATCTGAGCTTCACAGAGCGCGCTGCTGGTAGTCACGAAGCCCATGTTCTGCGAGATTTGGTATTCGGCAAGCTCCTGAGCGCCGCGACCCGTCATGGTGCCCGTACAGTCGTTGAGCAGGATGCAATCCCATCCGTAAGAGTAGGCATCAGACACAGTGCCGAACACACACTGGTCGGTGTTAACTCCAGCAAAGAGCAAGGTCTGTTTGCCAGATGCTCGTAGATACTCGTGGAGCGGTTCTTTGGTAGACCACAGTCCGCTCATACGCGTCTTGTCAAAGAAGAGATCGCCAGGTTCAGCCACTGCCTTCATGGGTTCGTAGAGGTCGGCGTTCCAGGTTCGCTTGAACAGACATCTTCCTTGTCGGCCGGGCAGCTGCGCTCCAAGACCAACATGCCAGCCCAAGGTCTTGCTGAAGCCGCGCTGAATGGCAGGAGCCATGGTCTTCAGATCATGGTCGTTGAGGCCCCAGTTGAGCCACGCGATCTGAATGCCTTCCTTCCTGCACCGCTCGATAGCCTTGATGGTCGGTTCAATGGCAGCAATCCCGGCGGCGTGGTCCCGGTAGATAGGGTTGATGAAGTAGTTCTGCATGTCGACGACGATAAGAACCGATGTGGCCGGATCGATCATGAAGCCGCTGTGGTTGCGGTCCTCCTCGTCACATTCAAACACCATCTTCTGCTGCGACCCCCGCGACAGGTCGAACTTCTTGGTGGCCGGCAGGTAGAGCCATTGCTCTTCGCCTCCAAAGGGAATTGGTGCTGTGCATTTAATCGTGCCGACAGTAATGTCGTGTTGTGAGTTTTCGGTAGTGAGAATGAGGGACTCTGAGGCCATGGAACTTTCGTGGTTGTGGTGGGGAGCAGTAGGTCGATTGAGAGCGACGAAGAGTGTGATTGTATAGTTATACCTGTGCCAAGGGGAGCCAACGCTTTTTTATCAAGCGTGTGGGTGAGAGATAAGAATGGAATGAATGAGCACAACGAAGGGCTACTGCTGCCTATGTACAGCGGCGCCCAACGCCCATTCCTGCTTTGTTTGGCGGTCAGCCTGATAAGAGAGGGCTTATCTACTATGATAGGCTTCCCTCGGGAGACGACGTTGGTAGTAAGACAACACGGTCAGTGTTACGTTGCTGGGTGGGCCAATCAGCATCCATGGAGATCTGAGTCCGGTGAATAGCTATCGAGGTACCCCAGCATTGCGGTGCTCGCATCGCTACGGCCCAAGATTGAGCAGGCTTCGGCCCTGACGACCATGATTCAGGTCCAGAGAACCACCGATATGAGGTGGACTAGATGTTGATCATTAGGTGGTGTCGCGTGTGACGGCAGCCTTACCTTACTCAGGGAATCCAGCGATAAGGACGTGACTTCGTTATCCGTTGGCCGACGGTCCGACTGTACCCGAGCGATGGCCCAAACAATGCAAACGTTTGCGGCCAGCCGTTCACATTCTGGAACCCGCCTGGCGAGGCGTAGCAAGTATGCGGGGCATATGATGCAAAGTCACGAGCTGCAGTGAGACGACTCGATGTTAGCAAGTCATTGCGTACAAAGTGCGGCTCCTACGGCAGTGCGGGTCGATGCCATGAAGGAGATGCCCATGCCATGCCAATCGGATTGCATGCGTATATTGGCAAAGTCCATCACGGGTGATCTGCTAGGCTCTGACGTATTGACGTATTTCCCTTTGCAGAGGCAGTGCATGCGTGGCGAAAGCGTCGACAGCGCTGGCGATATGTTTGCAGTGTGCTGCGATGTTTGCTCCTGGCGGTGAACAAGGATAGGCATGCCGGGTGGTTTCCGCGTCGGCTCGCTTTAATGCGCTGGGTATGGGCGTCGAGACCCAAAATTAAGGAGAATGATGCGTTGTTAACGGGGGTCCGCGGTGCTGGCACGTGACTACGCTCGAGTTGCGACTTGCTCGCTTCCAAAGTTCCCTGGAAGATTCGCCATGACGGAGGACCGCAGCCCATCACGAGCCTCACAATAACGGTGCATCCATCCAGGCACGCGATCTGCCCAACGCCCGCACCTGCCCGTCCCGCCGAATCCGTCTCATCGCACGCAACTGGCAACTACGGGAACTTTTTGAAGCTAGTTGACCGCCCGTTTGAAGCACAAGCTATAGCCGTTGAGCGCAGAGCAACGACACCACCACCAACACCATGGCTTCGCTGGGAGAGGAGCTCCTCAACATTGTCAACAGGCTGCAGGACCTTGTTTTCAACACCATTGGAAATGACTCCCTCGACCTGCCCCAGATTGTACGTGTGACCCCGCGGGTATAGGCCGTTGCTGGTGGAAAAGTTGGCGTCAAAAGTTTGCCGCATGGTTCGGCGCGAGCTGTACTGACTCGAGCAGGTTGTCGTAGGATCACAATCATCGGGGAAATCTTCGGTGCTCGAGAACATTGTCGGCAGAGACTTCTTGCCCCGAGGTAGCGGCATCGTCACCAGGCGGCCGCTCATTCTCCAGCTCATCAACCTGCCCAGCGAACGCGACGATGCCGACGAAGACGACGAGGTCCACGTGCCCCACACTCCGGCGAGCGTTGCCGGGCAGCAGGAATGGGGAGAGTTCCTGCACATCCCCGGGCGGAAGTTCTACGACTTCGGCGAGGTCAGAAAGGAGATTGAGAACGAAACGTCGAGGATAGCAGGAAACAACAAGGGCATCAACAGGCAGCCCATCAACCTCAAGATTTACTCGCCGCACGTGCTCAGCTTGACACTTGTCGATTTGCCTGGGTTGACCAAGGTTCGTGCGAAGGCGCTCGCTGCACGGGAAGGAGCTAACGGCTGCAGGTTCCCATTGGCGACCAGCCAACAGACATCGAAAAGCAGACACGCGGTCTCATCACCGAGTACATTGCGAAGCCGAACAGTGTCATTCTCGCCGTCTCGCCCGCCAACGTCGATCTCGTCAACTCGGAGGCGCTGAAGCTCGCCCGCCATGTCGACCCCATGGGAAAGCGGACCATCGGTGTCCTCACAAAGCTGGATCTAATGGACCACGGCACTAACGCCATGGACATTCTCTCTGGACGCGTGTACCCCCTCAAGCTGGGTTTTATCGGTATTGTCAACCGCTCACAACACGACATCCAGACCAGCAAGTCGCTCCACGATGCTCTCTCCGACGAGCGCGACTTCTTCCGACACCACCCCGCCTACCGGAACATGGCGAACAAGTGTGGAACCCAGTTCCTCGCAAAGAGCCTGAACCAGACCCTCATGGCACATATCCGCGACCGGTTACCAGACATCAAGGCGAGGCTGAACACCCTGATGGGACAGACACAGCAGGAATTGGCCAGCTACGGCGATGTCGCTTTCACCGGAAAGGAACACCGAGGCTCTCTCATACTCCAGCTTATGACCCGCTTCGCTTCGTCCTTCATATCGTCCATTGACGGAACCTCGACCGAAATATCTACTAAAGAGCTGTGCGGTGGTGCCAGGATATACTACATTTTCAACTCCGTCTATGGCAATTCCCTAGAGCAGGTTGACCCCACCATGAACCTCTCCGTCCTCGACATCCGGACAGCCATCCGTAACTCCACTGGACCGCGGCCCAGTTTGTTTGTACCAGAGTTGGCTTTCGACTTGCTGGTAAAACCTCAAATTAAGCTTTTGGAGATACCGAGTCAGCGTTGTGTGGAGCTGGTCTACGAAGAGCTCATTAAGATCTGCCACACCTGCGGATCAACCGAGTTGACCAGGTACCCTCGACTGCAGGGCAAGCTGATCGAAGTGGTGTCCGATCTGCTCCGAGAACAACTCGGTCCGTGTTCAACCTACGTCGCTTCGCTCATCGACATTCAAAGAGCATACATCAACACTAATCATCCCAATTTCCTTGGCGCAGCAGCTGCCATGTCAGCCGTCATCAACGACAAGGAACAGAGGGAAAAGAAGATTGCTATGGAGGCGGAGAAGAAGAAGAGGGAGAAGAGGCGGTTGAAGGAGCTCAACATTGCTGAGGCCAACGGTGGTGAGCTACTCGAGAATGGCGAAGAGCTCGAAACCCCCGCATCTGCAAAGAGTCTGCCCCTGCGGAAACACCAAACACAGGCGAGCCGCAGTATGTCACCAGCAGTCGGCCGTTTATTGAACGGCCAAGGTAGCATATCAGGCCAGCTCAACAACCGGCAAAGGTCGCCCCCAGCACCACAGCGCGACAGCTTCCTGAACTACTTCTTTGGGAAAGATGGCGCAACCGCGTATGCCAACTCAGCAAACACTGTACAGCAACCTGGAGACAACCGGCCCGGAAGCCGGCACGTCAGCCAAAATGTCGAACCCAGCTTCGCACAGAGCATTCGGACCCGGGAAGTTCGACAACCTACTCACGTTCTGGAGATGCTTCCCGATGAAGACGACGCTCCAATGAGTCCCATTCGGGACCACGGTTTTGAGGGTGGCTTCGTAAGTTGTACATGAGCTTACTCGTGATCGTTTCCTAACACGCCGCAGCCATCCGACCCAGAATCAGCACCCGCCCTCACTGAGCGCGAAGCTCTTGAGACAGAACTTATCCGCCGCCTCATCTCCTCGTACTTTAACATTGTGCGAGAAACCGTCGCAGACCAAGTTCCTAAGGCCATTATGCACCTCCTCGTCAACCACTCCAAAGACGTCGTGCAAAACAGGCTCGTCTCGTCGCTGTACAAGGAAGATCTCTTCCAGGAGCTCCTGTACGAAGACGACACGATCAAGGCCGAGCGCGAGAAGTGCGAGAAGCTGCTCAAGACGTACAAGGAGGCGGCGAAGATTGTGGGCGAGGTATTGTAAAGACTAGAAACGTAGGGATTTATGTACTACTAGAAATGTACATTGGAGGCCAACAAACGAACGAACGCGTCACCTAAAATTCGCTCAGCATGCAGAGAGCCAATTTCTTGTTTATATTTTAGCTCTCTTGCATGCGCTCAATTTCTACTCACCTACTACCACCTTGGTAGGGCGTTTGATACGGCTCCGTTTCTTCCGTTCTTCATTCCTTTTTTTGGTTTTGGTACTTGTTTTGGAGCGATATGCATATTGGAGGGGGGATTGGGAGGGGTGGAGGAAAGGCAAAGTGCTTTTGTGTATAGAATACATGACCCCGCGGTTTCAAATGAGAAAAGTGCTGATCACGCATGATCGATCCATGGATGTTGATTGAAAAAGCACGTGAAGAATTGTGTACGAAGAGAAGTAGAATAAGCATGTATATTTCAAAAGCGCAAACCGCACTCGGGCGTCTAATACTGTACAGGTTGGGGTACAAAATATACGAAGGCAAGATTTATCCCCTTTGCGCGGCACGCAGCAGCACAACTTGTTGGACGGATGGATTGTTTTTCTCTCGCGTCTCGGCTGCTGCGAAGGTGGATTGATTTCGTATTATGCGTCTGATTCCCCATGCTCATGCCTCCATGCTACAAGAAAACGTCAAGCCAGCCTCGCCGCTCAGTTGTCTGTGATGCCGAGGATGGTGTTGAGGTCGGCGTTGGGGTCGTTTGCGTTTGCTGAGACTGTTGTTCGATTAGTACATGATTCCAAATACAACGTCTAGATATTCGACGAGACGTACCCGCAGCCTTTGGCTCAGGATGCGACCGTGCCCATTCGGCCTTTGCCTGCCTGATCAACGACTCCTTGTGCTCCCACTCCTTCTTCGATGCGTTGGCCTTGTCGCGTGCGCTTAAGCTGAGTTGGTGGTATGCGCCGTAGAAGACGCCGAAGCCGAGGGCGGACCAGCGGAGGACCTATTTCCACACGTTGTTAGCTATCGTGGATCGTTCGGGAAGCTGCACGCAGCTGCAATTGACGGATTGACAGCTTGCATCGGGCTGCAATGGCGTGAGGAAGCGTACATTAACACCTGTAGAAGCAGACATGGTGAAGCCGAGGTCGCACGGGTCCAATGGCAGAGTAAAAGTATGTGCGACGGTGGTGCGCGGGCGGATAGGGACCGGATGGGAGTGGCCGGCGCGGTGTCGGGGCGGATGGGGATGGGTGGGTGACGATGGGCGTGAAGTCGAGGTTCAAGATTTCGGCACGTCTGCGGAAGACGGCGCTAGGGGAGTGTTCCTGGCGCGGTGCTTGGCGCGATCTTCGGGGGTGCGAAGCTACATACAAACATACTTGCGCATTGCACTGCGGAAGAGTGAGACGGGCGTGAGGTTGTCTTTGAATTACTTGAGGGATATTTAAAGCTTAATTCTTGCCACAGCCTGCAATATCGCAGTCAAACCCCCTACGACATCCTCCACATCTCCACACCATGTCCGAGTCTACGATGCAACAGCGGCGCGATGAGATTCTCGCAAAGAAGGCGAAACTCGCAGAGCTGAAGCGCCAGCGCGAGTTGAGGAAGCAAGAGTCAGCAAGCCGGCAATCACTCAGTGGTAGTCCGTTGGGCGAAGTACGGTTCCCATACTCACAGCATACAATCAAGTACTGACCATATCAGATACTCTCACCGACACCGAGACGAAGCGAAGACCTCGAGAAGCGATCAAACGACGTCAACCTCCTCATCAATAGCCTCATTGGGGAGAGCCGACCTGGTTCCGCACAA
This sequence comes from Parastagonospora nodorum SN15, assembly GCF_000146915.1. Lineage (NCBI taxonomy): Eukaryota > Fungi > Ascomycota > Dothideomycetes > Pleosporales > Phaeosphaeriaceae > Parastagonospora > Parastagonospora nodorum. Next base: position 120,043 of record NW_001884584.1, on the reverse strand, counting down.
CCTGGCTCCCCAGCTGGCGCAGGACGACCGACACGCCCAACCTCGATAGTGAGCGCAGGCCAGCTGAGCAGCGACAATGAGGGCCCCTCGAATCACTCGATAAGCAGCATGGTGGACAGGGAGATGCAGACGCTGTCAATAGGCCCGCTAGCGACCGTCTACGAGTACGACGGCCAGGTCACCGACGAGGTCAAGAAGGAGAAGGAGGTCATCACATACAGCAAAGGAGTGCAGGCAAGCATAGAATGGACGCCCATGAAGTCGCGGAGTGCCGGAGCAGGAGCCAGCGACTCAGAGCGCGACGAGAGCCCCACGCGGTCACCGAAGAGCAAGAGACTGAGTCGGAGGCAGAAGGAGAGGGACGAGGAGATCCGGACGCAGCTGCGAAGGGAGATTGAGGAGGAGCTCAAAGTCGCGCAACAAGCGGCGCAGGATGGCATCATACCCTCGACTTCAGAGGAGAACTTTCCGTTCAAGACGCTGTCGAACGAGGAGCTGACGGCGGTGGAGAACTCGGACGAGTTCATTGGATTCGTCGAGCGGAGCACAAAGGTGCTGGAGAGGGCGCTGGACCAGCAGCTCGACTACGACATCCTCGCAGACTATGCGCTCGGCGGCGTAGATGTCGATGAAGAAGATGAAGGCTACGGCTCGACTGGAGGCAAGAGGGGCAGGCGGATAAAGGAGATTGCACAGTTCTGGGACGAGCGGTGGAGCAAGAAGAGGATGATATCAGATCTGGATTTCTCTACCAAGGTGAGTGACAACGCGCGCTTAAAATGACTACCACTAACAGTCTCACAGTTTCCGGAACTCGTCCTCGCATCGTATACCAAGAACCCATCCGCTCCTCACGACCCAGATGGACTCATTCAGGTCTGGAATATGCACATGCATGACCGTCCTGAATGGATCTTCCACGCCCAGTCCGACATCATTACTGCCAAATTCTCGCCCTTCCACCCAAACCTCATCATTGGCGGTGCATACTCGGGCCAGGTCTTGATATGGGACACTCGAGCGGGCGCTACATCAGTGCAGAAGACGCCGCTCACTGGCTCAGGGCACACGCATCCCGTCTACTCGATCGACGTGGTCGGTACGCAGAACGCGAACAACATCATCTCATGTTCGACGGATGGCGTGGTCTGCGGCTGGACAGTGGACATGCTCTCACAGCCACAAGAGTTCCTCGAACTTACCTCACCACCCCCAGCAAAGACAGACGACATGGCAGTCACCTGCATCGCCTTCCCGCAGTCCGACCCCACATACTTTCTCGCCGGCACAGAAGAAGGCTCCATCTACCCATGCCATCGCTACGACCGCGCAGGCGCCAAAGCCGGTGTCGACGGCCGCGTCAAATACGGCGGCCACGCCGCGCCCGTCATGTCCCTCGACTTTCACCCCGCCAAAGGCCAGCTCGATCTCGGCGACCTGGTCCTCTCCTCCAGCGTCGACTGGAGCGTCAAGCTCTGGAAAGTGCGCCCGCCCGCCGCAACCGGCGCCTCCAACACCACGCTCGCATCCGGCACCGCGCAACAAGTCACTCCCGTGCTGGACATTGCGCGCGAAGACCTCGTCTATGATGCGCGCTGGTCGCCCACGAAACCCTCCGTCTTCGCGCTTGTCGACGGCGCCGGGTCCCTCGAGGTCTGGGACATCAACGTCGACGTCGAAGTCCCCGTGCAGTCGATCAAGCCGAGCGACGGCAAGCGCGGCGCGTTCGCGAGCATGCCATCGGGCCTGGGGTATATGAACCGCAGTCTGAACAAGTTGGCGTGGGAGAAGAATGAGGGGCGCAGAGTTGCGGTGGGGGGTATGGATGGCGTTGTTACGGTCTTTGAGGTCGGGAGTGATTTGGGCGGTGTGGAGACGAGGGGGGAGGAGTGGAGTGCGGTTAAGAGGTTGGTGGGGAGGTTGGAGGGCGTGGGGGAGAATGGGAAGTAGATGTGAGGGAGAGAAGGTGTGTGTGTTTTGCCCTGAAGAGGTGCGACATCACAGCGCGGTTTGTGTGTTTTTTTCCCTGAGTGGAGTTTCGTAATTTCGTACCGACATACCCCCCCTTTAGAAAGCGGAAATCAGATCTTTGAGTAATTCTCCCATGCCTCACACATCCCACAATTACCTACCTTCAAAAGTTCAATGTCGTCGCTGCCCGCTTCGGTCTCCGGCATCCGCTTTGCGGAGAGCCGATGGCGCACCAACACCACACCTATGTTTCGGGAAGATCTCAGGTTTTCGAACCAACCACATCGTTTCGTTTCAGCGACTGGACCAGTAACATGCAGGACCGGAGAATTGTGCGATGCCCGTGCGTGCATGTGTTCGGAGTTATAGAAAGGAAAAGGGTTGCCCGGGAAGGGAAGGCATCGCCCAAGTGTTAGAAGGACAACTCGCTCTCTACTCTCTCTCTCTCTCAGAAAAAAAAACTACATTGACCTGCTTAGCCTGACCCGTTCAATCTGAACGCACCGAACCAGTCATATTCTTTCACACAAAATACAGCTCGAAATATCCATAATCTCACAAGCTTTCGGAGTCTTCTTCACGATGAAATCCCACTCGGTCCGCTTAACACTCTTCTCCCTCCTCGGACTGTCGACCGCTCAAACATCATCCTCCTCAATACCTATCGTAGCGACATCGTCAGCGTCAGCGTCATCGAGTCGAGAATCCCTCCTCTCCCCCTCCTCAGCGACACCAACCATCCGCGGCCCCCCACCCATTCAAACAGGCGTGAGCAGGAACTCGACGTTCGTTTTTACCGAGAGCGCAGCGAGTGGGAGTACGAGTTCGACGGCGACGGGGGCGGGGGCGACGAGGAGTACTGCTGCTGCTGCTGCTGGGGGGATGGAGAAGATGGGGTTTGTGGGTGTGTTGGCGGGGGCGGCGGGGGTGGTTTTTGTTTGAGTGGAGAGGGATTGGTGGAGGGGTGGAGTTGGTGTTGTGAAGGGGAAACTTCGGCGGTGTGATGTATGTCGTGAAAGGGGGTGATGGCTGGGAAGGACGTGCGAAGAGGGAATTACTCTTTTAATGGTTCGGCTTGAGGCGTTTGATGGATAATGTCGAGGGGACGATGAGAGGAAGGAAGGAAGAAAGACAGTGTTTTGAAGGCAAAGATACATTGTTGATTACGGGCGGTTTGAGACGAGTGCTTTCCGAGATTTCGATGTTCATGGCGATGGCAGGGCTGATGAGGCACAAGAGACACCACCGCCTGATCGTTCTGCTTCGATGCTGGCCTAGCTTTCTAAGGGCTTCTGGGAGAATGTTTGCAGAGGCGATTTGGCCAAGACTTGACAACCTTGCTACTAATTGAATATTCATGAGCCACAGCTCTGTCATTCTTCATTGCGCTCAGACTTCCCTGGATCGGCGCCAGAAGCAAGAAACTGCTGGTCAAGAGGGCTCAGACAAAGATGGTTCCGCGAACGAGTCAAAGTACTCTGACATTAACTCCTCTAGTGAATATAGAAAGTGTGAAGTTAGATGCGATGTCGAGTGCAGACAGATGAAGAGCTTCGAGACTAGGCCAAATCCGAGCTAGCTGCGACCCTCCACTCACGATTTCTCGCTCCACTCCTGAGACACCACAACGCTGTGTGATACGATAAACGTGTTGAAATCGTTCATATCACAAGGCAAACTATCCATTGTATTCTCTTCAGTCTCTACAATACGGATCAACAGGAAATGTCCAAATCAACAAGCACCTCGTCACCACCTTTCTACATCAGCCAATCAACCAACAGCAAAGGCGTGAGCATTGGAAATGGTCTTTTTGCTGGTCGTGAATTCGGAGCTGGCGAGCAGATTACAGCAATCGACCGGCCTTTACTCGGATCTTTAGATACTCAGTACCTCCACGACACGTGCGCGAATTGCTATGTCTGGACTGAGGGAGCATCAAGCGGCACACGACTATATGTACCACCAGATACGACCGTCTCGAAGTGTGCGGGATGCCAGCGTTTCCGATATTGTAGCAAGGTATGCGGAGAGTTCTAGTTGGATAGAATCATTGCTTATGATTTATTAGGCATGTCAGAAGGAGGCCTGGAACCACGGACACAAGCACGAGTGCAAAAGCCTACGGTCGCTTGCTAACAACGAGATCCCAAAGGCTGTATTAGCTTGCATGGAGCTGTTGACCAGGCGAAAGCACAATCTGATATCAGACGATGAATGGAGTCTTGTTCTACAACTCCAGTCGCACATTGACGACTTCAAGAGATTGCCCAGTTGGGAGAACATCGAGCTCATGGCAATGGGTGCTAGCCAGTTTTCCTTGACTCCAGCGGAGTGTTCAACAAAGATTTCGTTGCGGCCA